>NW_010143879.1:0-5034 GCF_000699245.1 Pterocles gutturalis | reverse complement strand
GATACAGCAATCAAGTTTTAAGGTAACAGCATGCTTTCAAATCAGTAGTCCAAACCAGCGTGCTAAACTCCTGGTCAGCAGACCGCATGTAGACTCCCGGACAGTTCATCTAGTTCACAGCCAGCTCCAAGCGGTCTGTCTTTTATTGGAGTCATGCAAAGGCCACAAGCGTGATGAATTATTCTAACAGGAGCAACACAATCCTGGCTACCTTCCTGGGGACAGTTCAGACGTAGACAAAGGACATATGCGTAATACATTGGTACCCTGACTGCATTACACAGGTATATCATATCTGATCATCTGGCAAGTCAGTGCCAAGACATACAGCCTTTCTCTGCACTGACCGTTTTAAAAGGGGTTGTGCAGCTCATCTGTCTAGAGACGCTGATTCAGAAGAACACTGCTCAGGTGATGACTCAAAATTTCTTTTTTATAATAAGAATTTATACCATCCACTGGCATTCACAATACTGCACTGATTTGCTGTCATGTAAGCAGTTCAAGTTTACAGTTATGAAGTATTAACAGTAACATTACCAACACCCTACTTGTGAGGAAATCATCAGCGTACAGCTAGTCAAATGCTGATATGAATAAACCATGTAATCCTTTAATATGATAGCTTCTTGAACGGTGGACTGCTAGTTTTAGACAAATAAGGCTTTTTTAGCAAGTTCATATGCAAAATGAAGTCTCTTAAGGATGGAGTTGTTGAAGAGTCTCAAAATACAGTCTACAGAGAACGGTGTAAAACAGAGATGACCAGTTTCGGGGAACACCACCACAGACAACTCATCATCCTACTCTGGAAATTATAGCCTTCAGAACTGAAGCAGAGAAGACATCGAAACTCCTCCTTTTGTTTCTGATTGGCAGCAGGGGTGGGGGGATATAAGGATGTCCCAGCTCGCTACAAGAACTAGAAAAACGAGAGCAGGGAAAACCAGAAAGACAGATGCTGTTATCTATCTATTTACACCATTTGAAGGTTGAGGATATCTAGCTACTTGAATGTAACTATTTCAAAAGTGAAATAGTGCAGGCCAGTGAGGATATTTAGGGAGTGAAGCAATCTAAAGGGCACTGAATCTTAAGCCAGACGTTTGCTTGGCTCAAGACTGTAGATGCAAGTTGTCTGAACTGTAATCAACATCTATGTTCAGAAATTTACTTGAAGTGGTCAAGAGAGCTACTCAATGAAGCAGTAGCACTAATACCACCAAAAGGATAAATGCTGTCTTTCCTAAGACTAGCTGCTATGTGTCACACACTTTTTGTTCTTGTTACTTGTGTACTAATAATACTTTTTTCTTACCACAACCACTGCGTACTCCAAATCATTGAACAATTTGGGTTGGAAGAGACCCCAAAAGTTATCTAGTTCAGTCTCCTGCTCCAAGCAAAGTCAACAGTAAATACTTAAAAATGACTTCTAAAAAGAAGAAAAACTAACACGAAATATAGTAAAGCCCATACAAGGAAGCCGTGATCCATTTTACGAAGAATCCAATGAACACTCAAGAAGTGTGACAAAAATGTAACCACAAGAATGCAGGTTGATGCTTCATTTTCAGGAATTTTTCACTTCTCTCATACCTGAGATCCAAATAAAAGTTTGATAACTATTCTCTTACACGTCCAAACCAATACAAGGAAGCCGTGATCCATTTTACGAAGAATCCAATGAACACTCAAGAAGTGTGACAAAAATGTAACCACAAGAATGCAGGTTGATGCTTCATTTTCAGGAATTTTTCACTTCTCTCATACCCAAGATCCAAATAAAAGTTTGATAATAGGGGGGTGATTTTAACTATTCTCTTACACCTCCAAACCATGCCTTGATATAGAAACAAACAAAAAGCCACCCAAATGCAATTACATCATATAGAAACTTACAAAATTAATAAACCATAGTACAAAAGTCATAGATGTTACAGAATATGAAGCTGCAAGGTGCAGTTGTGATTAAGAATGTTTAGAGGCCCTAACACAATCTACTGTTGTTTTATTGACTATCACACCTTGCCTTAATTTAGTTGAGTTTGCTAGTCCAGCAACTGCTACCTACAGTAAGTTTCCCAGAAGCGCAATTTCTTCATTGCATACTTGACATGCTCACTGGAAGGAACAGTGGTACTGCGATGTCTGTTGCAGATAGAAAATCGAGAAGTCTCTATTTCACATTTCCAATAGAATCCAACAAAGAGAGATTTTACACAAACAAGTTTGAGTGGGACACAATTTGACAAGAACAAGCCCTTGCAGCTACAACATTTGGAACATACTGGTTTTAATCCTTAGGTTCAAAAATTTAAATAACATGCTTTTTGCATATAATCAAATGATAATTTAATTCCAAACTAATTCTGAAACTATCTGCAAGCAAAAATTACATTAGTGGTAAATATTGATCAGATATTCTCCTTAATATTTAATTTGCAAGCAAAAGAAAGCACACATAAAACAGAAGTTTCAAAGTAAACTATTTGGAATGCAGGTCTCGGGAATTTCCCAATTTTATAAAGTTAACATCTTGTTCCCTAAATGGCTTCTGTAAGCATTATTTCAGTGCTGTAAGCAAAAGCGACAGGAATTTTATACTAATTACTAAAAATATGAAGTTAGCGCGCATAAAAGGAAACACTATTACACACTACAGCCACACAATGGAGATCAGTTCTGTGGAATTTTTCTACATGCCATGCTGCTACTACACATTTATCTTGACCTCCAACATCCTTCAAATTAATAAGGAATTACGACTCGACCTCACCAAGAGAAAGTTCCAAGAAGAAAAGTGTTACTAGAACTTAACTTTAGGCCACTTAAGTTATCAAACGGACACCCAGCTTTTTAGATTCTTCCTAAGAATCAAGAGTAATTTAGATTCTTCCTAGTACAAACCAGTATTTGTACAGACCTCAATACAGATGATAAATATAAATTTTTTCTTACAACGTGTGAAGAATGAGTGCCATCGAACACCTAACTCCCTATAGGAGCAAAAGCAAACTGGGTTGCTGAAAAGTAACCTATTCAGCACCATTGTCTAATCACATGTTGTTCTGACTTATTTCCAGAGCAAGCTCCACCTAGTTCTTCTAACCAGGAAAGTAGTTGTCACATTATACAAACACCTGCAAGGACAAGACTGTCAATTACTTTCTGTAACCAAGTGCATCAGACCTGAAAAAGTATGTAACACATACAGCATTCCAGTTAAGAAAGAAACTGTGGGTTTGTTGCCTTTTTTTGTTTTGAGTTTGTTTGTTTTTTCTTTTAACTGCAGATTTTTGGCTGCTTAATCTTAGGGACATCCAAGTTAATTACAGGAACTGGATTTTTGGCTGCTTAATCTTAGGGACATCAAAGTTAATTACAGAAACTCAAAATTCTAAACCTTAAAGAAGATATAGGAACAAGGTGAATTCAAAACAGGTAGATTATATAGCACTATGTAGGAAATGTACTCAGCAACTAAGATGTAAAGAAAAGCTATCCCTGCTCCAGATGACCATGAAGCTTTCAGTAAAGTAATCTCTAGTCTCTGGAAAGACAAAGCTCATCATGGGTCTCAGAAGTAGCAAAAGAGTGGAGAAAAGGACAGCATGAAGAAATAAATATAATGAGCAGGTGAGGAAATGTAGTTTAAATCCTACCAAAAAAAAATATTAAAATGTTTTATTTTAACTAACATTTAGTGGAGAAAAGGACAGCATGAAGAAATAAATATAATGAGCAGGTGAGGAAATGTAGTTTAAATCCTACAAAAAAAAAATTTAAAATGTTTTACTTTAACATTTAGCCCTAGAAGAAACCTCACAAAAGTAGCCAAGGAGAAAAGACTGAGATTCAGGTTGTAATGGCTGAAAAACCTATTAGAATAAATTTTGAAGATTATTCAAAAGTGCACTACATATTCAGCACAGCCTCAAGCTATCTAACTTTACACCTGCTAACCTTAACATACACATTTATTCTAAAGAAAATCCACGAGACCGCCCATGGCTTGGAAGTATATTTTAATGCAGTTACATACTGCCTGCCCACATAGCGCATGAGCTACAATTTCTGATAAAAAACAAGAGTGCTGAATAGCCATAGAGAGCATTTGCTCAAACACAAAAAATGGGTTAGTAGTCTGTCATGAAAATTTTAAAGCTTCATCTATGAAAGTTACAGTTTTTAGCTGTTAACATCTGATAACATTAGATATTAGGGAGAACAAAACTAATTAATATATTAAATCAGAACACAATAAATAATAAGCCACAATCCACAGGAAATCATGACAAACGTAATGCAAGAAGTAGTCACTTTAGTGAAATTAAACTACTAGAATCAATATCTGAAATACTAACTTGTTTCAGAGCGTACCAATAGGGATACAGAAAATTACAGAAAAATATAGGAAGGTGTTAAACTATCACACTCAATGAGGTCTCAAACTCCTTAGCTGCAGGAGTGACATTAAAACATTATCACAAAGTTCCCTAGCATGTTTGATGTTTGGAAGGACCTTCAGTTTGGAGCTGGAAATTAAAAAGTAGCTCTCCTTTAATTTCCCATATGCAAAGTAAATCTAGGATAAACATCAGTTGCATACACAATGATCCTTTGAAATTAAAAGCAGAGTAAATTTCAAGTTATGCCATTGACTGAGACCAGCTGGACAAATCTCTCTTCCCCACTTATCATTTACCAGCATTACATTAGAAAAAGATGTAACTACTTGATGTAATCTTCAAAAAGATGTCTAAGATCCATCTGAACCACTGGAGGCTGAAGCAGTGCTGCTCTCCCCAGCAACACTAGATTTATTACCACTGAAACCTCCTACAACTTCTCTGGTGCTTTAGGAAGAAGAGAGCTGCGTGGTTTCCTCTCGTCATGAGCGACCCTTTGCGAGTAAAGGCACCAGGGAAACGTGCCCAGGATCCACATCCAGCCAGAACACACCAGGTACCGCTGCTCCCGGAGCACGACACCTCGGCCTCCCGCAGCACCCCCGGGGAATCCCCCCACCCC
>NW_010143878.1:138345-181763 GCF_000699245.1 Pterocles gutturalis | reverse complement strand
CCCTATCCCAGCTGGACCCAGGACAAGATGTCATTCTTGCATCCTGTTTTATATAACTGTGTAGCATTTCTATCATTGTCCTTCATGATGTGTTGTATAAGGAAATTCCTGATAGATTTTTAAACAGTACAGCCCTTTGATCTAGACAGAAAAATGAGCAGGTAAAATCTTAACATCATACAAGCTAATCCTTGGAGTATTCATAGTAAGTCGCTACATGGTGCTAGTTGTAACTTCTAGCGTTAGTTGCCCAGACAAGCCATCCAAGCTGGGTTATTTTAATAACAGGGTTTTAAGGCCAGAGATGATTCCAAAATAATTTTATTGTAATGCTTAATGAAATGAGACGATCTGCTAGGAAAACAAACGGTACTGCTCCACTGCTCCTGACATCTGTGTATCGACAGTGAGTTTGCATTTGAAATAAATTCTGATCACTTGGAATGACTAGAAGATGTTTGCAGCTTTGGTTTTTAGGGTGACGAGTGTGCTACAGACTTCTTAGTAACTTCAGAGTCTGCTTCCTCTTTTTGACCCATACAACTAGATCCTTCTCTGAGTCCTGTGCGCTGTGCTGGAGGAGAGGACAAAGAATGGCCGGGGGCTGTCCCCTGGGACATGGCTCCTCGTGGATGACATGGTGAGGCTCCATGTGTTGCCCTAGAAATGTAGTGAGGCCCACCATAAACAAAGATATCTCAATATACTTCTTTCTTTCCTGCCTTTCCTCCCAGTTCTGAAGGTGATTTTTGTTCAAGGAAGGATGTCTGTTTTGCAGAAACCTGTGCTGCAGGCCTGTTCTTCTCCCGTTTTGATTTTCAACTTTTTTTTTTTTTTTTTTTTTTTTTTTTTTTTGGTAAAAAATTAAAGAAATAAAAATCACTAAGGCTGGAAGAGACCTCAAGGATCATCAAGTCCAAACATCAACCCACACCACCTAACTCACTAAACCATGTCCCTAAGCACCACATTTACACGTTTCTTGAACCCCTCCAGGGATGGTGACTCCACCACTTCCCTGGACAGCCTGGTCCAATGCCTGATCACTCTTTCAGTGAAGAAATTTTTTCTAATATCCAGCCTAAACCTCCCCTGCCGCAACTTGAGGCCATTTCCTCTTGTCCTATCACTTGTTACTTTAGAGAGTATCAGCTGTATCTGGCACAGCCATAAATAACTAAAAAAAAACATTTACGCTGATTTTTTTTTAAGAGCTTTACAAACAAGTGAGAGATTGTTTACAAAACACAGCAAAACTGCACAACTATGCCAGGTCTGGAAGTGAAGAATTCTCCATCAGATAAAATTATGAGGATGCAGAATAAAATTGTTTGTAATTCTAACACTTAAGCATTATGTAATTAAAGGACTGTCCAGCATTTCTTGGATCAGGCTACAAGTGTCTGATTGTTTGTCTAAGGCGCTGTGATTTAATAGTTCTTGAGAAAAGGTCTCAGGCTCTTTGCATAGACAGGTTGAAAGAACCACCCCTCTTCCCAACAAGAACCATCCCCCTTAAAAACAAACAAACAAACCGAAACAAAACCAAAAACCCACAAAACCGCCAACCAAACAAAAAAACCCAGATTGTTTCAGTGAAAATTTTGGCTAAACCAGGAGACAGCAGAATAATTGCTTATTGCCGTTGTGCCTTTACCCTTAGCAGTGGGTTAAATGCAGGCTGGCTTTAGCAGTACAGATTCCAAATCCTGTTGGATTTGGAGCATAACAAAAGCACACTCCTTACAGAGGTGTATCAGGAAGAAATCTTATCTGGCAACACTCTTTGGTGTCATTACATTAGAGTCGTAGAATCATAGAATGGTTTGGGTTGGAAGGGACCTTAAATAAAGATCATCAAGTTCCAACCCCCCTGCCATGGGCAGGGACACCCTCCACTAGCCCAGGTTGCTCAAAGCCTCATCCAGCCTGGCCTTGAACATCTCCAGGGATGGGGCATCCACAGCTTCTCTGGGCAACCTGTGCCAGTGTCTCACCACCCTCACAGTGAAAAATTTCTTCCTAATATCTAATCTAAATCTGCCCTCTTTCAGCTTATAACCATTACCCCGTGTCCTGTCACTACGCTACCTGACAAAGAGTGCCTCCCCATCTCTCCTGTAGCCCTCTTTAAGTACTGAAAGCCTGAACTGACTGTATTTGTTTGCATTAATACAGCCCTATCTATGCAGTCACTCTTGTTTAAAGCCATCACACTTTTCATGTCAGTTAACCTTGTTCCCACCCTTGTGAACATTGCTGCAATTTCTCATTATGATCAAACCTGCATTCTTAAAATTAAGGACACCGTGACAAAACTCATGGACAATTTTCACCACAATTAAGCTAGAAAAGTCTCTGATAAGCTTTTGGTCTTAGAGATGAGTTTATAGTGGTTGTATCTCTGGGACTTCAAGTAAGGGGAGTTAAATACTTGGAAAGGGTGGTAGGAAGATGAGGAGGATCTGAGCGGTGCTTTTCTAGTGCCCAAGAGTCTCAGGAATGGGCCGCTCTGCTGGGGAGGAGGTGTTGAGAGCATGTAAGGATGGTAATTGCACAGACAAGGGGCACAATTACACTCCTCCACTCACTCGTGTAAATTCACTTCCCAGTTTGCAGCAACACCTTGGGCAGTGGTTATGGACTTAGCCATGACACAAGCCACAACTTTTGGAATGCATCATTCTCATGAGCAGAATGCCAAACATGGAGCTACTCTGGGCTTGCAGGCATGCTCTCTTTCACAGAGGTAAAGATGCCTTTGGATTTGTTCTTTTGTTTAGGTGAGCATGTTTTGTGGCCCAGAGGCTGGTCTTCAGTTTCTAGGATGCAGCATGGGGATCTGCTTTTTTGCTGTTAGTGTTTGTCCTGAACAATACTGATACATAAGAGGTTACAGTTTTGCATGGACACTGAAGTGTGAACAGCTGTCATCTGATTAGATTCCTGTCATTATTTGTTCACTGCCCCAGTGGTGTTAATGAGGTGATGAATATTGTTCCCAAAACAACAACAACAAAAAAATCCTAAAATTGAAACCCAAAGAAAGTTACCAGCTTTCTGAAGTTGAAGCTTTCATGTCTGATACTCAGACTTTTTTGTATAGTTGTCACATCAACAGATTTTTTTTTTCCTTTATTTTACCAAAACTAGACGTTCTTGTGTAATCATATAACTTAAGGAGCTGGGGCTTAAGAAAAATGCTGAATATTATGTTATATTGTTGCAATTTGTCAGAAGACTTGCTTCTCCAAGCAATTGAGATCCACAAGGAAGTTCAGCTTAGATTATCCAGAATAAATCCTCCTTAGATGGAGCATCTAAAAGAATAGTTCCACAATTATTCTTTTGGGACAACCTCAAAGTAGGATTTTCCTCCCTCTGCCCTTGCCAGCCAAGGCAGCAAGCTCTCAGCTCTATCCAGCAGTCAGTTCATTTCTTTACAGGGATCTCCCCCAGCCATGAGCTGGGTTTCACAGCTCCCAGGGGCTGCATATGCTGTTTTCTGCAGCAATTGAGATGTGAGCAATAAAATAAGTATTGTGTTTTCTGGAGCAGACTCTCAGTAGGTGTACAGAGTGATCAACACCTTTGGCTGTTTTCTGTACCCTCAGTATCTGTGATAGACAGAGCCTAAATTTGGAATTGGGGAGCAGTTGCAGGGGGATGTCTTATAGCCACACCTCCAACACTGCGGTGGCTCATGGCGGGGACATTACGCAGGACCATTTCCACTCTGTGTTAATGATCTTTTATTCTGTCAGAGCAGCTGAAAAGCCCTTCATGTAATGGAGAATCAGCCTCCTTTCATGCATTTCCAGCACTGTTTCCAGCCGCACAGCCGAAGACTTTGCCTACCCTCCTCACCCAGAACCCCAGTGACCGCTTAGAGAGGTCCCAGTGGGTCCCAGTGCCAAAGTGGGGAGCCTCATCAATCTGCAGATACTCATGTAACTGCCTGCCGGCTCTGTGTTTCCAAAGGGGCAGGATTTAGGATCCAAAGAGAGCTCATATCACTGCAGTGTGGAGCCAGGACTTGTCAAATCAGTTGCCAGCTGCTGATGATTCACTAGATGCCCAAGACAAGCAGCTTAACTTTCTTTTTTCCTCTGTTTCTATTTTCAAAGAAACCACTTCTCGGCTGCACACCAGGGGGCTGTTGTGAGTTTGAATTAATTTGAGACTTCCAAATTAAAATTGCTGCAATACAGCAATTCATTTCACCCTGTGAGGAATATCTAAGATCCGCTGACTCTTCCTGTGGAGGCACCTGTTTCTCTCCAAAGCCGAGCTCAGCTAACTAGCTTAGACTTTCCGTAGAATTAGGTGTTGACTCTCATGAGCCCTATCGGAGCATTAACTCTACTGTTTGCAGGTTTTGGGAGCCCACAGGCAGAAAACAGCACCCTAACTTGCGTCACAGGGGAGTTAACTGCATATTGTGACCATAACCTATTTCCAGCAAGCACGGGTGTGCTGCTGTTATATTTATGCTCCAGCTTAAAAACATTCATTTGTCATCCGGGGGTTAATGGAAGGACTGTATTTAGGAAGTCTCTCTGTATGCTAGGCTAGCCTCTTTACCTTGCTATGTGATCAAATTCATTATTTTCCAGCTCCTGCTGTGATTGCCAACAGTCAGATTTGAGCAAATGAGCTGAGGATGTATTTATATCAGGACAATAGTATGAGAGGGTTTTCAGAATGGCATGCTATGACAAGCTCAGGAAATAATGTAATTAAATTATTGTTTACAGAAAGAAGACTGGCACTTCTGGGTTGATGATATATTTAAGCTTTCTTGAAAAGAAACTAGAGTCTGGAACATTCTTTACAGACAGAAATTAGAGGTCAAACACTGGATGAGAAAGTAAGAATAGAGGAATTTCAACTCCGTAACAGGACGTGCACATGCACATGCACACACACACATACACGTGTGGTTACTCGTGCAGATCTTAGGCAGAATGTGAGCATTTACACTATCAAGGCATTGCTCAGTTAAGGCTGTGGGAACAGCTACTAATGTTATCTCAGCTTTCAGGAGATTGAGTTTGCCTGAACCTGGTGAAAGATGTCAACATGGAGTCTTCACTCCATGAATGAGGGAATATATTGGTCAAGGGTTTGTTTTGTTTTTCTTTCATTGTTGGCTGGGAGGAGGGTGAAAAGAAAGTTACCATATTAGACTCATTTTATTGTTTCCACATAGGCATTTAGTGCAATTTAAGATGCCCCGAAGTATCAGTAAGGGTCTGTAAGTAGGACACAGAAAATCCCCTGTGGCAGCTCAAATGATAACCATGTCTGTGCAAATAAACCAAGCCCTAGATCTCTACTAATGATGATGGGAAATGTAGACACCTGGCCTACCTATGGATTGAGCACATAGGCATAGACACCTGTGTTCAGTCTCAGAATTAACCCTTCCCTGATGCTTTTATTGTGTTTGGGATTATTGTTTCAAAGAAGGAGTGATCATTTTCATACTTGCAACTCTCATTACAGCTGGGTTACTACTGTGACCAGGTAAATAGCGCTGAGTGACTTTCATGGGTACCTCCACCCTGCCAGCTCTTCTGCTGTAGTGCTGTCATGACATTGGAGAGGTGTGCTATGATCACACATGAACATTATGCAACTGTTCGATTTTGGTAAGTTAACTTGGGTACAACATCATAGACGATCTCCCAAACCTTGTCTGCCAACCCTCAAAAGCTTGACAGCATTATGTGGTGGCATTTGGATTGACTTGAAACGTGTGCAAAGCTTGGCCTGTTTCCAGAGCTGAAGTAGAGAGCCACCTCCACCACCATACCCTGTTTGCATCATCTTCATATTTCAGGAGAAACTTGGAGGCCACAAAAGTAGCTTATGCAGTCCAGACCCTTCAGCCCTGCTGTGCCTGTCGCAGCTGGTATCTCAAGTCTTTGTTTCCTACAAAAGATTCCATTTGTAGTTTCCTTTCAAATGGAAGCTCATGCATTCTCATAGTTAAATTCCTTAATTTTTAAGTCAATCAGACTTCATCAGGACATTGGCCCAAAACATGAGTCGCTACTGTAAGTCACCTCCTGTCTCCCCTGACATTACAACATTTTCCCTACTATCTATTGACCTTTCTCTCCTCTCAACAAACATTTGTATGTGCCACTTTTTTCTTCCCAATCTCAGTTTGATCACCCTTCCAGTTTTCATTCCCAGATTGCATTATACTTACATATACAAAAATCATCCTTTACTGAGCTAGCAAGATAAACTTTTTGGAAGGACTCCTTATTAGAGCTGGATTTTAGATGTGTAATGTCAGAATGGGGAGATCCAACATTGCTAATACAGTAGTTGTATATGTTGTAAAAGTGCAGGGAGTAGACTGGAAAATGTGTTACGCTCTTAATATTGCTCCTATATAGCATATCCTACTGCTATTTCTGGAAGCAGAACACCTGGATGGACCACTGGTCTGAGCTAGCAGGACATTTCTTTGATATCTCTTTCCAGACTACTGTGTATTCAGGTAGGCCATGTAGCTCACCTGAAAAAATGGTAAGGGAGAAAGTTTGTGACTTCTCAAATTGTAGACAACATGCCTTGTAAGGAGATATATCAGAAAAAGAGGTTTCTGCTTTTTCACCCACCTCAACTGAATTCTCACCTCCCACCTTGACCCGGAAATTACCACCATCTCGTGTCTGCTATAAAAGATGTGGTATGAACCCTTCCTATCCTGTTTCTGTCAAAATGACCCACAGTAGAAAAGACAACTCAGTTATCCCAAGCAATCTAATGCCTTTCAGCTTTCCTTCCAAAAAGGAAAGTAGATGTCATCAATTGAATAAACTGCTGTGATTAGGAATACTGTGGGCAAGTTCAGAGGTGTGGTTTGATCCTCAGATCTGTACAAAAGTCTGTTGCCATTAAGGAAAGATAAACAGAGGGCCATTTCATTCTTAAACTAGAACAGACCTGATGTCTTTTATGTACTAGGGAAGATGTCTAAAAATCAGCTATCAGATTTAGCATATTTTGCCCTTTTTGGACACTGTTGAGGAGGTTTCACTGAATGCTACTGACTATGCCAAAATGGAGTAGTAGATTCCATTTGTAGCTTACCTTTCAAATGGAAGCTCATGCCTTCTCATAGTTGAATACCTTCATTTCTAAGTCAAGAAAGGATCCCTCTCACCATCTAGCATAATCAACTTTTATAAAGACAGGGATGCTTACAATATTATTCTGTATCCATGAAAGAACACTGTGAATTTTTTTCAGAGCATATTTTTTAGAAGAAATCAGATTTTATTTTTTACAAAATTCTGGGAAGGAAAATTCAGTATAGTACTCTCAGTATAAAAGAAGCAAGGAGGAAATAAAGCTGTCTGTTCTTTATTACAAAAATGCAGTTAATAATCTAAAAACTTTAGATAATTGATAATTTGGCCTCAGTAATCAAGAGAATGGTTGATTCACTGTCAGAAACTGGAACAGAGTCCACAAGTCCTGACTCTCAACTCCACATTAAATCCAAGGGAACCAGAACTGTCCCTGGGGAAAACTTAAATTAAAGATAATTTCTAATACAATCTAAAGGCTGCAGTCCTGTGGCTTTCTTCATCACTGGATTGTTACTGATGATCTGTTCCAATTTGGAACAGAGACAAAATGACAATTATGCTTCCTAACAAGTCTCGAAATAACCTGCCAACTTTGAGGCGCCACAAGAAAATTACCTTTCCAAATATTATTATTGGCGGGGACCCCCAGGTTCTAGTCCTGTTTCTCTGCAGATATCCCTTTGTGCCAAAGTGATTTCTCACTTAACTAATTTGTGAGCACAGAGAGACCAACCCAGAAACTTAAGCATAACCTTAGAATATGCTCTTCAACACCCACCAGACCAGCTGAATTCATAGCTTGTGAATTAGTTACAAAAAAGTAAAGAGAAGATAAATAAAGGCTAAATTCTGACATGCTCTTGGAGCTGACTGTGTAGCACTGGACTAGAGATACTGCCTTCATTTGCAACTCAACTATGAACCCTGGGCTGGGGATACTCTCTTGGATAAAATCAGTCCTGCTTCTTCCATAACACGGAAGGCATCCCATGGCCACAGCTCCTTTCACTTTGAAGCCTTCGGTTAGATTTCATGTTTGGATCTGGAAGAGTTAAGTCAAATCCATCAAGTCCTTTAAAAAGTGACCATTGAATAACTCAGAGCTCTGCAAACCTGCTTGGTCTGAGTTAATCCTGAACATGAAGTGGCACCTGGAGTGTAATGAAATAAGAGAACAGTAGGAAAGAAAGAGTGGAACAGTTGCAAAACACATTGAAACTGTGGAAACACAGACTAGCAGAGGGAAAGTTTTTAAACAACTTCTGAAAGATATAGGAGCTAGAAAAAGTGAATCAAATGTAGTTCTGAAATTCTCAATACCTTTAAGTAGTTTCCAGTTCGTTCTCTGGTGGAGTAGGCAGCATGTGAAATGGTGTTACGGAAACCTGCACTCTCGGTAGAAATGAAACGTGTAACAGAAGATTTTGTAGCAGTATAAATAACAAGATAATAAGAACAGAAATGCAGGGTAAGTGAGGCCAAGAGTAAAGTTTATTTAAGTATAAGCCAAAAAACCACAAAGTAAATATATAATAAAGGAAGTTATCCCATCCAATATGGAAACTAATCTCAAAGAAAATAAGGCCATCCCAGTGAGAGAACATCACGCTCTTTGTCCCAGTATCCTAAAAAACTGGCATATTGATTGTCATGTGAGTGTTTTTAGTAAATCTATCAAACTGAGTGACAGCATGTGCATGAGGAATAGTCAGCATGTTACCTGCAGTCAAATGCTGAGAAGGTGATCTGTGCAGATACCAGCTGGTGGTCTGGTGTCAGTAGCACACAGGGCTGTGAGAGATTCTTTCTTTTGAAAGAAAGAGATAAACAGAAAATGTAATGTGACTGTGAAAGAGCAAATGTACTTGTCAGATGCATCAGAAGTTTTTGCCACTGGAGAGGGGGAAATACTGAAGCTATTGCTAAGATGCTATGATCTAAAATACTGCAAGTCTGTGTTTTTTTATTGGAGGTCCATGGACTACTTGTAGGGACTGAACCAAAGGCAGATCCAAAAATCAGCTTTGTTTTCCAGAGGCCTTCAGCCACTTGGAAAGAATCCCCAACTCCATTCAAAAATTTCTGGAAGGCTAGAGACTGAGAAAGCTACAGCCCATCTCCGTACACAGTTCTGGCCATCCATATTCAGAGCAGGGAAGTTCAAACTAGGTCAGTTGCAGAGGTGGGCCACGGGATAATGAAGCAAGCAGAGAGATTATTTCCTTATGAGGCGAGACAAACTGAGTCAGCTTGTTTAACTTCAGCAAAACGGGGCCTGCAAAAATATATGCTGTCAATTAATACATCAGTATATGATCAAGGGAGAGGGAAAACCAATTATTAAGCAGACAGGACGGTGTTGGCAGAACCAATGTGAATATATTGAACATGAATATTTTAGGCTGAAAACAAGAAAGGTTATGACTAGTTGAGGAGTGAGATTCTGTGATGCTTTCCCATTGGAAACACCAGAGGAGAAACGAACACGGCAATGGAGATGGAGCCCGACATGCTTTTGCACAGGGTTATGTGATGTCCCATGATCACAGGGATGTAATGACCCAAGAGATTTATTTTCCTCAGGTGTTCTATATTCCTGTAAGTTGCCTCACTGCACACTTGTCTTTTAATGCCGTTACCTGTCAAAATGAAAAATCTGAGTACCATTAAGGTTAAGGCAGATTTTTGCTATTACAGGATAAAAAATGTTCCCTGTGTGTTTGATTTTAAGCTTCATACTGAGCTTCAAAGGCTACTTTTACATCTCCACAAAACACTGCACCTCCATGAGGTCCAAGAGAGAATAAAGTTTAACCGGTGCAGTTGGTTGGGTGATAGTAGTTATGATAATGGCTTACTATAGCTTTATGTGACATTGTTCAGCCAAAAGGATTTCATATGGCTTTGAAAATTTATGGCCTGATAAATCTATTTGTAATGTCTTGTGTTTTACTCCATGACTATGCCTATAGAGTGAATGAGATCAGCTGAGAAGTAAATGTGTTAGAATTCACTTTTCAACAAAAAGGTTTGTAGGCATCATCCGTACATGTGAAGCTGATCTATCACTTCCAAAATGCAGGCACAGGGGGAACAAAATGCCACTCCAGAAGGTCTTGGATATTGGCAGATATCACAGGCTGTGTTGCTGAGACCTCCCAAGCCTGTTAGACCTGTTGTACATTTACGACTCCAGAAATCCTGAAAAAATGTAGTTACTCAGCCAGATCCACCAGACCTGCCTCCCAATCCAGAAAAGAAGGTATGCTTGGTGCTTGGCAGAGAATAAATAGCGGCCTAGATGGTGTCCAGTCCACCAGCATCCTTCCCCACATTTCTTTGTGTCGATGACAACATCAAGGATCCACTGTCATGGGTATAGCACAATTATAATATAAAAGCTAATCTCAACACCAAGTTTTTATTAATGAGATGCGACAACTTAATGCTAGAAAGGTAACAGAAACAATAACAGGAAATGTGACTTAGTCGAATATATGCTTTTTAAAAACTTTTTAGCATCTGTTCACTTGAAAAATTTAATTCATGAGAGCTGTCAAATTTTGAAACATTAGTGAAAAACAGCAAGAATTTTACAAGCTTGCAGGAGACAAACAACAAGCTTTTCTGTGCTATGTTTTGACCTGGTCTGTTGATGAATCACAAAGTGTCGCTGTGTGGCTCCCTGTAATAACTGTAATTAGGACCACACTGCAGTCCCTCATGCTCCTCCTTTGCATGAGGTGGTTTTTTTTAAGGTTCTGATTTGCAGTACAGTTATATGGTAACATATGACTTTGCTCATAAGATACATTTCCTACTTATTACCATAAATCATACTTTTTGGGAACTTTTGGGGAAAAAAAGTTCTCCAGTCTTATACTTACAGAGACAGATAACTGTGGGTTAACTCTGCAGCTTTCCCATTTCTCAAGGTCAGCAGTAGAATTTATAACTGGATTTTAATTTGAATCCGTTCATTACTTCATCTCTCTTTTTCAACTGCCTTTCATTTTTTGTTACCTTGCCCTTTCCTAATCCAGCCAAACATCATCCTTGTGGTTTTGCCCAGCACAGAGCACTGAACAGATGTTTTCTTTGAGCTGTGCTCAGTCATATCTAGGCCCTTTCCCTCAGTAATTACAGTTAATTTTAGGAATCCTCAGTGAATATTAATAGTGGAAATTGTTCCATCAAATATGCATGAGATTACACTGAATGCTCCTTGACAATGCACTGCTCAATTACACAGATGCATTACATCATCCTGAAGTTGCATGAAATTTTCTTTATGCTTAATTTGATTGAAAGAGAGTGCCAGGAGAAGTGGGGGGTGGACTATGGGTTCCTATAAATCCCTAAAGCACTGTGTACCCTACACTCAGAAACGTCTATCTGCCTAATGTTCCCCTCTAATTTTTGGGTTATTTCTACATGTTTTATCATTTAGCATGATGGAAAGGAGCTCATTGCCTTAAAAATAATAAATGTTTTCCCTTCCCTGCCCTGCTCAGTTTCTCTTGTTTGGCCCTGCAGTAAAAATGCAGATCTGCCATAGTTACAGGCAGACAAAAAGACTGCCTATAACTATGTAATTGACTGTCATCATCACAAATTTAGCCTGTGACTTCATCCCAGGGACAGACAGGGGAGGGGAGTGGGCAGCAAAGGCGAATGGCTGTGATTAAGTACAAATCACCAAGAGCAATTAGAGAACGTGATCAGACTGTAGAAAGCATAGGGAGACATCTTTCACCCCAATGGATTCGCTGTTTTTTTTCCTGGTTACAAAAGTCTGGTTTTGATGTTTACTATCTTCTTTGCTCCTACCCTGTTTAAGGAAGGTTGGCTAGGCATAAAGAAGAGATACAGAGGCAAACAGACTGGTCTTTGTAGATGAACCATGTACCTAGCAGCTGTAGTGCTGCAACCTATGGTGTAGGTCAGAGGGAGAATTCTCCAAGGCATGTGATGCTTCCCGAAGCCAAGAGGACTGCATCTCTCTCTGCCCTCTGACTTGGGCAAGCAACTCTTACTTACAGCTTTTTCTCTTTAATGGCTGATTTATTGAAAGAATTCCCTGTCTTGTTTCAATTGGTTTCAGTTACCAAATCAGGCTCTCAAGGAGACTTGGTTCTCTTGCTGTCGTGCAGAAATTCCCTCTATAAAGCTGGAATCATAATGTACATCAATTAGCCCTCTAGGTAACTCAGTCCAGACTATGCATTCAGTCATTAAGCAGGACTGAATTCTTCACAAAGTCTTATGACAGTTACGACTTTGTGCAGAACTCTGGTTAACATGATAAAAATTAGACTAACAGTGTTTCAGATCAAAGAAAGAAAGACTTGTTGTAAAGGATGAGAGAGAAGCTAAGGTATCATATAGTGCAGGGGTGTCCTGTGAGACAGATTGAGACAGACCATCTGACCATCACCTGCAGTCACATTTTTCAAGGGTCTGTGTGGTAGTGTCCTAGGAGTGAGCCACAGACCATACAAATTGTCCTAGCAAGGCACTCTCTGACGTTGTCATTTCCAAGTGCCGTACAGACCACATGACTGGAAGCTAAGACACCAGCATACCTCAGGTTCAATGTCCCCTGTCACATAAGTGCAATCAAATGTTCTATCAAGTAGCCTTATGCACTGGGAGATGTGCTAGTTGCCTCAAAGTTGTATTTTGTAACAAGTTCTCATCATGTGACAGAGGATGCTCATATGGAGGTCATGGACCAGATAAAAGTGCTATCACATCAGTGGATCTCTATGCATGCTTAGCCAAACTGCAGGTACCTCGTTAGGATGTTATCACATGGCAGGATATATCAGCTTTGTGGATGTGTATGGACATATATGATATGACAGTGGGGGGCTTAAGGTTCAAGGTCTCCAGGTGCCTCTGCAAGATGTTGCAGGCATGATTTTTGGCAACATTTTAGAGTACCATGGGTATCAAGGTTGTTATTTCTTTTTGTGAAACATGTAACTAGTCCTAAGTATAGTCCAATGACATAGCCATTCAAGGATGCTGTTGCAACTGTGCTCATCTCAAAAGTGAAGAGAAATAAGCCTAGTGGCCCAATGCTGTGAAACTGTGCCCAGCAACGGGCACATGGCTGCATTCAACTTGCATGCATTATGTTATAGGTTTTGTTTTCTCATAAATATTAATGATGATCCTTTAGCACCTTTCATCTAAAGATCTCAAAGCAATTGACAAGTATAAATTACCAAAGCTTTACAACACCCAGGAGGGGAGGGTAAATACTGCATCTTTTAAACACTCAGGCATAAAAATGGCAAACGGAGGTTAACTGGCTTGTCCGGGGTCAGGCAGTGAGTCAGAATGGGAGCTGGAAAGTGGTACCCAGCTGTTATCATTCTTCTTCTGCTGCTGCTGAATATACACAAGAACAGGGAACCAGGGAGTTGCCTGAACAATGTTTGGTACATCTGGTGCTGAGTCTCACAGCCCCTTATCTCTGTGCATGGTGCCCTCAAGAGCTGAAGCACAAACACACTCTCAGCCCATATGCTCAGGTGCTGGGAACAACCCAGATTGCTTCTACAGGTGCTGTGGAGAGGATTTTTCTGGGCTGATGAATGCAGACAGTGATTGTAAACTGTGTGAGTTCTATGAAAGGGGAATAGGCACTGTTGGACTCCTTTTTCTGCCTTTCCAGCAACTTCTTTAGGGAAGTTTCTGTGTTGCCATGGTGCTTCCAGGTAGGAAGAGATGTTAGGATTTTTTTTGAGATACCCTGCATCAGTAACAACAACAATAACAAAACCAATAATATTTTAATGTTTCTTGATTTCATCTTAAGATGCTGAAATCGAAAACATTTCATTGGTCTGAAATGTGGATAAATCATAGGGTTTCCATTTCACAGGTGAATAAACCAAGGCTAAGAAAGTGCATCTGTAGCAGAACTAAGAACAGAAAATCCTTCACTGACACTGAACAGCCTTCCTTTACTGGCTACAGGAAAGTTTTATATATGTGTATGATAAAAATTTGAAATACTCTTCACTGATCCGAAAGAAAATGCTTGTTACTGTGCTCCTTCCCTAGATTATGAGCAATTATAAATTAGTCTTCTGAGACATTGCCCTGGAGACTGACACTAAAGTCACTGCCTAAAAAGCAACACAGTAAAGTTCATTACCATAATTACCAGCCTAGCCAAAGCTATTACCAAAGCCAAAGCCATTGCTGAAACCATTGATGGTTCCACAGTTCAGAGGTTCCTGCTCCAAGCTAAGATGTGTTATTTCACAGCTGTAGAGGGCTACAGATGTACGTGTGGCCAGTTACTATGCCCAGCTGTTAGTAACCTGTTACACAATGATGCATTGATTGCTTTGGCTTCAGGGCTCACTTAGACTTCTGACCTGAATTTTGGTTACGTTAAAATACCCTCCGTCTACCAGGCTTTTTGTCACTTTAAGTGGAGTTTGTTCTTGTCCCATATATACGCTAGGCAGTGACTGCTTTTCTCCCTGCTGTCAAATGGTCACTGGGAATGGGTCTTCCACTCTGTTGTCCCAAAATAAATTCTGCCCAAGTCAGGCATAAATCAGTAGATGATCTCTGTGACACATGGTGGCTCCATGTTGCTCACCCGATGCTGATACAGTGTAGGGCACAGTGCCACAATCCAGCTGTTAAGATATGAATAAACTACCAGGAATAATTTACAGAGAAATCTCAATACTGCTGACTTAGGGAAAATAAAATCACTGAAGCACTGAACGAAGCTGGCAGGCTTGAAGCCAAAATCGCATTTGCTTTTGTTCTTCTCTGACGTGGGATGTAATTGGGTTACAGATACAACTTTGAAATTATCTTTTTTTTTTTTTTTAAGGTGAAGAACACAAAAACATTTCTGAGAGTGTCCAGTAGAGTATGAACAACACTAATTGTTCATCAAGAATCAGATACCTTCCCGACATTCAGAGAGGCAGAGGTCATTAACTCCAGAAAGATATTAACAACAACAAAATATCTTCTAGAATGAATGTCCCAATAATATTTTAATTAAAAAAAAATTGGATTAAGTAATAAAGAAAACATCAAAACATCCAGAATATATCTGTCGATATTTGGTCCACTGAGTGTAATGAGATCCACCAGTGATGGATCCCATCAAGTGTCCCTCAAGCGTCCAGAGGGACCCACGTGGACTGAAAGCACTTTCCCTGCAAGGGGTGCAGGGGTGGGGATGGGGGGTTGCGGTCATTCCCTCACAGCCCCCCTCAGCCGCTCCTCCCTCCTCACACGTCTCCCTGCTCCAGCGTGCGTGCAGTTCAGAGAGACATTTCCTCTGTCTCTTCCTTTCCTCTGGAAGGAAATTCAGAGTGTCTGAGGTAGTTTGCACTGAATCACCAAACCCATTCTGGAGGACCCTTCTTAATTGACTATAGAGAAAGAACAGACCTCAGCTGTCAGCCAGCAATTTTGAGACCTGCAGCCCCTCCTGCCCCCCTCCTCCTGCGGCCTCGGGCTCCCTCTGCTGCTGCTCCCTCCTTGGCTTCCTCCTCCTCTGCCTGTGCCGCCTTTTGCCCTTTCTGAAACCTGTTTCCCCCCCCGGCACCCCCAGCCTCTCCCATAGTTAAGCAGGAGAGCAGCAGATGGCTGAAACAGAAAATAGCGGTGAGACAAGGAAATGTATTTCTGTATTTAAAAGCCCTTGGCCTTTGCAGTTTTAGAGGATGGCTTAGAATGGATTTAGAGCACAGTCGCAGATGTATTTTGGGTTCTCCGATTTGGGGACTCTTGGTTTTGCCAAGTGTCACGTATCACCATGCTCCGTCTGAGGAAGCCAAGTCAGGTCCAGCTGTATCACCTCCTGGAGCCCATCCATCACCATAAGTGACAGCTTTGGAGGATTTCACTTTGACATTTACTTGGCTCTTGCTGTCTTACCATTAACACACTTCTGGTGCCGCCCTGAGAGAAACATGGGACATTGGAAATGCCTTTAAATCACCTGTTTCAGCCATAAAATTTTGTTAACAAAGCATGAATTTCTATCATCAGGGAACAATGGTTGTTTCTCTGCAGCTACACTGACCTTGGTCCTCTAGTCTGACAAACCGAGCGGCTCATCGTGGGCTGCCTGGTAGCACCTCTGTTAACCTTGCAAGTGCTTGCAAAAGGTGTTGAATTCCTACCTTCCCCTGCACGGCTATTATTTATTAATGTATTAGACCTTCACTCACTGTATATTCTTGGATTTAGCTTGAAATGAGATATATAGATGTTCAGCCTGTTCATCTAGCTGCTAAAAGTCGATAAAACACTGTAAACTGAAGAGGAAGAGAAGTTGCACATTATGGGGTCTGAATCTCCGTCCACCTGAGGCTGTGGACAGTGTATCTTTCCCAGTAGTACTGGAACAGTGATTATCCCAAGAGAACTGGTAGGTGAGGGTAGGCTTCATCCTGTTGAGTGTTTAATATCTCAGAGTCAGAAAGCTGTATTTTAAAATAAAAGGTAAACGGATAAATATTTAAAGCAGACCAGGAAGGATTAATTTTGATGCTTTGAAGGTGGTAGCACTGTTTTTCTAAGGTGAGAAAGGAGTTGCTGTGAGAGATATCTTGGCACATTTTTTTCCCTAGTAAAAATGTTTGGTTTTTTAATTTTTTTTTCCCTATGACAAACTTTCTATCTCTTTGTAGTGTAAAGTAGTGTGTCCTCAGGGTGGGAAGGAGCAAGCAACAAGGGGAAAAAAAAAAAAAGGCAGTGGGCAGTTACAAGATAAATTTCAAAATCTTTTGGCACTGTCAAGCTTTAGAGGCAAAAAACACTAAATTGCCTTTTGCGTATATCCCAGGAGAATGGTTTCTCCTTGGTGTGTTGAATCTCTGTGTTTGCTCATGTCTTAAAATTGCTTCTCAGTCTGCAGTGTAAAGATAACGTAAAATGAATCCTAAATACCAGATGTAGGTTTACAGCCTGAGGTGCTCTCTGGAGCTGTTGTCACTTCTGGGTTGTGGTTATGATGGGATGTAATGTTTTATGCTCTGCAGCTTCTGGACAAAGCCACAGTTAAAGGGATTTAGAGAAGCTGACCAACAGATGTAGGCTAGGAGACTGCGGGAGAAGCACAACACAAGTAACGAGGAATTGCCAAGGAAATGAAAAATAGCACAGAGGGACAAGATTAAAAATGTGGGTTATCACCTTGCAAAGTCTATCCTGCCTTGCTGTTCAAAAGGTCAGCTAGAGACTGGGACTTGCGGGCACCTTGAGACTTGACATGGGCAGGTCCCAGGCTCTCATGGAGAAGAGGCAGGGAAGCAAGTTACAGCTCTCAGGCAGACAGAAACTGTTCTCATCCCTTCACCAAGGTCACAGCAGCCCCTCTGCACTAGATGAAGTTGCTTTACCTCTGTATTTATAGTACCAATATAACTTTCCCACTTCAGACTCAAAAAAAGGATGGAATCTAAGGGTGGCCATCTTTGGTTTGGTCCTGGATAACCAGCAGTTACTCATCTTTCTTTGTGATGATATTACATGTGAGATTTTTGCCAGTATCCCGCTTTACATACCCACAGCCTGGGAGCTCACAGCACTGCAGAAATTAACTTTTTTCCAAGCAGAGCTCTCTACCTGGTCTGACGTGCTGTGTTGCATGCACCAGAAGTGGGTTTTACCCCATTCCTCACAAAGGTACATGCTCCTGGAAGTGGAACAAGTGTGGTGACAGCAAGTCTAGTCATCAAAATGGGCTGTGCTGGCACCACTTGGGACACGTGGTATTCGGGAAGGGAGCAGGGAAGGAGAGAGGTCTTTGGTCTCACCACAGGTACACCTCCTCCCTACGCTGTGAGCCAGTGGCAGGGTATCATTTGTGATTAGTGAGTTATTGTCAGCACTGTTAGAAAATCCACCATAGTTCTTCGGTGCCAGATAACATTCATCTCCTACTTAATTCCTGCTTTTGGCTGTCAGGTTTCAGCTGAAATCAGACACTGAGGTGCTAAGCACTGAAAAGCAATGGATGGTTTCAATTTTGGCTACGTAAAGAGACCAGTAACTCTGTAAAAGCACCTGTGTGTGTTTGGCATTGATAAGATTAGTACAAGGCAATTCATATTCCAAGACTGTAACCTGGTTTCAGGTTAAATAATATGTCGTGCAAAGGAAATTACCAAGCCATTGTGTGTTAATAACACTGAACACACTTTTTATTTTTTTGAGTACCAGCCTCACAGTTCAGGACTGTCTCGACAAGCTGTTACACCTGCCTTAATTAAAGGTTTGTTAGCACACTGGCATCTTGAAATTTCCATGAGATATTGGCCCTGTAGCCTGTGTAAATCTGTACTGCCTCGAGTCTATATTTCAGCTGAACTCAGGATTTGTGCTGCATGCTGGGGTTAGCTGTGTAACTCCAGGAAAGCAGCATTAGGTATGGTCTGGTACCACACAGGAAAATTATGAAGATAACAGAATGAATTTATTGGGTTATTATGAACGCAGTTCCAATATAAACCTTCTGATAGAAATATTCACCGTAAGGGAAGCACGGACGTTGCTCCTCTCTGCTGTTTTGGGTCCTGCCTCTGGAGTGTTTCATAATTATGGGAATTACCGGAGCACTGGGAAACTTCACTGAGAGGCTGTACACGAAGTTACTTAGCATCTCCTTGTCTGCAAAAATAAATTACTGAGACCTAGGGATTTAAGAATGCTTACAGATAGACATCAGACTGATACCAGAAAGTAAAAACCATAATTTTAAGAAATGTGATTAGAGTCAAGCAGATTCTTTGAATTATCTTTTCTTGAGCTGTGTGGACAATATCTCATAAGACAGGAAAGTCTACCTGGAAAGTTTCTGGCATGTATTTGTGTGGGATGACACTTGCCTACAACTTCAGTTCCTCTAAATTTTTCTCCTGTCATCAGCAGGCAAAATTTATAACACTGGGCAGGTTAGCTAACCTTCTGTCTCATATTTGTCAGGCTGTGGAAGGGCCCTGGGCAGGCAGCATGCAGAGCTTTGGTAGGTCTTAATCAGCAGTAGGGTTTGAAATGGTTTGAACATGGGACATGTAGAATAAATTGTTTCAGTTTGGCACCAGGCTGTATAGAAACCAGTCGCTCATTCTGGATGTTGACATGTGTCCTGGTTTCATCTGAGACAGAGTTAACTTTCTTCACAGTAGCTAGTATTTTTGGATTTGTGCTGAGGAGAAGGCTGATTACATGCTGATGTTTTTAGTTGCTGCCAGAAGAGTCAAGGACTTTCAGCTTCTCTGCTGTGCCAGTGTCTGCAGGTGCAGGAGAAGCTGGGAGGGAACATAACCCCAATTGCTAGCTTAGGATTCTGCCTTAGGTTTAGGATTGAGAACCAAATTGGCCAATGGTCTATTCCATATCGTGTATGTCATGCCCACTATATAGTTGAGGCTATGTCCAGAAGCACTCTCTCTTGCTCTGGGTTGTCTCCCTCTGGATCACCCCTCTCTTAGGGTCATCTCAGTCTGTCGGACACACAGGCTCTTATCTCTGTTTTGGGATTGCGGTTTTGGGACTCTCCCTCCTCCAGGATCATTGGTTGGGAACAGTCTAAGCCTTGGTTATCAGGTGGTGAGAAATATCACTGTGTATCACTCATTTGTATATTTGTATATATATCTATTATTACTATAATTTCCAATATTATTGTAGTTTAGTTATTAAATTGTTCTAATCTCAACCCATGAGTCTCTTTTCCCTTCACCCCTTTAATTCTCTCACCTATCCCCAGGAAGAGGAGTAGGGAGGGTGAGCGACCAGTTGTTGTGGTGTTTGCCTGCCGGCCAGGATCAAAACTACAACATGTCTGCTGGCCATACATCACTCTTATGTACTGTTCTTCCCTCTTCCTTCATTATGTGCAAGACAGTAGAGATCTTACTCAAATTAGGTGATACCTCTCACCACAAATGTTTGCGTTAAACTTAATAGGATTACAGAGGCACCATAACACTGAGCATACACAAAGATGTCTGCCATTTTCTGGCTTTGAATAGTTTTCAAGTCCCTGTAGCAACTCGATTTTGCATGTGCAACAAAGTTTTTTTAATGAATGATAATCATCAGACATTGATACCCATGCTGAAGAGTTAACATTAATGCCCTCTTCATGCTGCAGCTGTTATTCAGAGATTTGCTCACATCATATAACTAGACTGAACAGTCCTCTTACATGTTTCTTTTTAACATTTCCTTGAGGGTGAATGGAAGGATTTATTTAAGAAATAGTTCGTTATTTATTTTTCCCTCAGATTGGTTTAGCTTTGAAAACAGCCACAGTTTCAAATCAGCGCTGATATTGATGGAAAACTTTACTCTGTTAGTTTGTGGTGGTGTGCCATCCCACAAACACATAAAATGATCCCCACTCTTCTTGTTTGTTGAATCTCTGCATTCTAAATTAAAATAAAGCCTTTTCCAGGCATGAGTAGCTTTTTCAGCAGCCAGTAGCCTCATTCATTCTTAAGCCATGGTAAAGACCTCCATTCTGGTGCCAGCCAATTTGATCCAAAGCTTGATTGAGACAAAAATATCCACAAACTTCCCATTTTCCTGACACTTTTCTTCCTCCAGTTTAAGGTAAAACATTATTCCTAGTCTTCAATTGTCAGTTTCCTCCTAGAACAACAACTGCAGATTTCTTTTAAAGAAATAGTTAATGATGGCAGGGAGGAAAGAGAGGGATGCAATTTCATATTCTCCTATCAAGGGGCAGTGAAACAGCTGAGTTTTTTAACCTTGGCTTTTAAATGGCTTTGTAATTGTGCCTTCTTAAGACAGTATGTTTGAAAGTCTGCTCGTCGCTGGCTGAGTGGGAGAAGGAATCTTGTCATTCATGATGGCTGATAACTCGCTTGCCAGATCAAAATTAAGAATAACCTTTCACCACCAGCTGTAGCACAGCTATCATCCTTTCTGCCTTCTCAGTGGGTACAAGTGAGATACAGTCGGTGTGCGCATGACAAATCAAAAATAACCCCAGCAGTCTGTTAAAATTTAACTCCCCCAAAGGTTTGCATCCTAACAAGCTCTGTAGCCTAGTGCAGTTCGGCTGATCAATGAGAAGTGAATCATATGCTTTACTTTTTTTTTCAAAGTTTTCCAAAATCTCAATCAGAAAATAATTGTGTTGTGAACAGGGAATGATATATGATGGTATAATATCCAGCACAGATTGCATGGTAAAGTCTTTGTAGGATTAAAGCCCCAGGCCTTCAGAACTGCCACAGTAAAATTGAAAACTAATTCTTTCTTCTAATAAAACCTTCTAATAAAACTTTTGTCTGCTTCCAAGCCTTTCGTTGCTCTAGCAGGTTTAGCAGGTTTCTCCTATTCTGTACGTATCTGTCCGTTGGAAAGCACGTAAAACTACAGCATTAGCTAAAGGGCATCTCAATTTGCCGTCTGTATTTCAAACTATTACAATGTAAAGGTTTTCTTTACAGTTGTAAGATCTCTCTTTAAATTTTTCTTTAAGGCTTTTCTCATTTGCCAGAGATATGGATACTCAGAATTGCTGAGGTAAAAGTTCTTCCACTGACAGCAGACAGCCTGGGGCGGGAGGGGGAGGAAAAAAGAGAAAATGTCAAAGAAAAATAATGAGCCGCTTTGAACATCTTGAGTTCAGTGCATAGTGACAGTATATTTGGGGCCGTCTTTCCCAAAGAGGGAAATTACCAGACGTCAGAAGTGCGCAGGTCATTGAAACACGGAGCTTTTTACATGAAAGTCTTTGGCTATGAGCTTTTCTGTCTGACTGTCACCATTTCCCTCTGCCCGCTTTCATCACAGACTTGTTTCTTCTCTTCCTCTCTTGGGCTCATGCTTTGAGCTCTGATCTTTCACTACTAAAGTTACAGAGAGTTTTGCCAGTAATTTCAGTAAGCATAAGATCAAGCTCTTACTTCCCTTTCATACTCTTTCTTAAGTTTCCCAAATGTTTCTTTCTAGGCTTCATTGCCCAAAGCACAGATGTTCTTTCTGTCTCTCCTTTTTTTTTTTTTTTTTTTAGCCAAAGAGTAGAAACACTTCAGAAAAGCAGTGTGTAATTTGATGTGTCAGATTTCTTCAAGCTTTTTGGGGAATCCTCTTTAGGACAGGGGTGAAGATCAAGCTAGTTCAGATTTTCCAGCTTTCCTAGAAGTAGCAAACCAATGTCTGTAGGATGTTTAGTTGTCAGAAAATAAATTCAGATACACATGCACATGCTCACTCCCATGTACAAACCTGCCTGTAAGTAATGGGATATCCATGTTAAACATAATTAAATAATTTCTAGTTGCTCACATCTAAGCCCTGTGAACAATTCATGCAGTTAAAGCTGCTAAATTAAGCCTTCTTGACTCCATAATGCTGGTATACCAAGCAGATGTATTCCGGAGTACTACCCACTGGCAATACTCTCTACTGACTAGCTGCATATAAAGAGAGAAGAACACTCATCTATCACTGCCTATATATATAGCAACCAACATACACTCCAGAGATGCTGTAAGTTTACTTTGAGGCTTTGAGTTTAAATAGGAACTAAAATTGCCGTAAAAGATGTTATAATGATTGAATATACTTTCTAGATTTAACATCTTCACAGCCCTATTTAATTTCCTGTAATATTTTTAGTTCACATAAAAAGATCTTCTCCCTATTCATCAAAAGATATTTTAATCCTGACAGGGGGAAAATTAAGCTACTGATGTCTGCTTCCCTTATTTAGTACTTTCGTTTGACACCCTGTGTTCCCACATCAGCTTCTTACCACTGTTCTGGGAACCAGGGAGAAGAGCTGGGTCCGTGAAGTGTAGGAAGTGTAGGAAGACGGAGTAAGAAGGTGGATGTGCATCTTTCTGGGTTCATTTCAATGGCCTGTCCGCTGCATGTGCTGGAGTTACAACTCCTCCTGCACCTCTGCTGGAGGAGTCAGGCTCCTGACTGTGAAGATGGAGTCCTGTGTTTCCTTGGAAAAGGCTAGAAGGACCAACAGCTTCAGTCACATGCAGCCACAGAAAATCCGGTGTTTTCTTCCGGTCATACCAGAGACTGTCAACTCAAGCACTGCACTCACCAGAACAATGACAAGGTCACCTCTACAATGAGCCTGAAGCATTTAAAAAAATAAAAATGCCTATAATAAAGACCAAGCATCTCAACTGTAATGTAGATTAGAAAGAGTGAGACTTTAATAATTTCCTGCTATAGCAAAATAATTCCCAGATAAGCCTAAGAAATGGGCAATTCCTTATGTTCCAGGGAAAAGAAAAGAAAATATCCAGGCCTAAGCCAATACTCAGTGCCAGAGTGATGTGAGGATATATCCCTACCTGATGCCAAATCTGGTGCTTGGCTTAACTCAGACTGTGAAAGTGAGATACACAAAGTGTGTCATCCTGTGGATCAAAGACTTTCTGGTTTTTATGACACTTCTGTTCAAGCTGTCATTTCTTTCCTTAAATGCAGTAGATTTAAGGAACAAAAACTATGACTACGGGACAGGTTTCAGTGGGATGTAGAAATACCTGAGCTAGGTTTAACCAGGCTACGATGATAATGGAAGCAGATTAACTGTGACAGCACAGGACGTTGTGCTGACAGATTAATTCATTGCACTAATCAATTGGTTCCCAGCATGGAAAATTAACCCATTCTTCTTCAGTTACATTTGCCTTAATACCCTAGCTAGCTTGATTAATTCTAACATTTTCTTACTAGAACATCCTACAGTTAAGTCAGAGGTACTAACAAGTAACAGTAATAGCATGGATTGCTATTTGACTAGATCTGTATTTCCAGTTTCAGGTTAAGGTTGTAAGGCTCCAAGTGCAGTAAGATGTTCTCCAGGACGACAGATTTTTTTTTTTTTTTTTCACTAATCTGGGTTGAATTCCAAACCATTCTATGATTCTATGAAATCTCATTGCAGAGCAACAAAACTCCGGTGATATCAATAGAAATTTGTGGTGCTTAGTGGAGACTGGGAAAAAGATTCACATGGCGTGAACTCCCCCTAACCCCAGTATTTTCTATTGCCAAGGTGCTAGAATCATAGAATCGTAGGGCTGAGGTCAGGGTAAAATTAAGGTGGATGAAAAACTGAACTTCAGCTAGCCAGCAATGTGTCCTCTCAGCCCAGGCCAACTGTGTGCATCAAAAGAAGCATGACCAGTGGGTCCGGGGAAGTAGTTCTGCCCCTCTGCTCTGATGAGACCCCACCTGGAGTACTGCATCCAGCTGTGGAGTCCTCAGCACAGAAAAGATATGGACCTGTTGGAGGAGGTCCAGAGGAGAGCCACCAAAATGGTCAAAGGGATGGAACACCTCCCATACGAGGACAGGCTGAAAGAGTTGGGGTTGTTCAGACTGGAGAAGAGAAGGCACCAATGAGACCTTATTGCAGCCTTCCAGTGCTTAAAAGGGGGCCTATAAGAAAGATGGGGACAGACTTTTTAGTGGGTCCTGTTGTAACAGGACAAGACATAATGGTTTTAAACTAAAAGAGGGTAGATTGAGACTAGATATAATGAAGAAATTTTTTACAATGAGAGTGATGAAACACTGGGACAGGTTGCCCAGTGAAGGTATAGATGCCCCATCCCTGGAAACATTCAGGATCAGGCTGGACAGGGCTCTGAGCAACCTGATCTAGTTAAAGATGTCCTTACTCATTGCAGGGGGGGTTGGATGACCTTTAAATGTCCTTTCCAACCCAAACCATTCTATGATTTTATGATTCTATGATTCTGTGAATCTGTTCAAGCATATCTAGGTTGATATTTCAAGTTTTCTCTGTTGCCACTGGGCACCAAGGAATGAGAAACTTTCCTAAAGGCTTCAGTAACTGTTCTTTAGTTGAAATATCCCCGAGAGCAGCAGCAGTAACCTGGAACAACAGCACACAAACAGTTAACCCAGGATAACTTGTGCTGGCCAGCAGTGGGTCCATCTTGGAGCTGGCTGCCATTGGCTCTGTTGGGCACAGGGGAAGCTTCTAGCAGCTTCTCACAGGAGCCACCCATGTAGCCCTCCGCTACCACAACCTTGGCACACAAATCCAACACAGCAGGCAGAAGCATGTGCACCATGCTGGTGCATGTTGATTCTAAAAGGCCATTAAGGTATAAGAACTGGTCACTCCAAAAACATTTTAGGTTATTTGCTTGTGAAATAAAATGTGTCTGGATATTATATGTACAAATCCTAGACAATATATGTATACTTAATTTGTTCCTAACTGGAAGTGGGGATAAAGGAAACTCATGCATGTAAAAGCTGTCTGACCTGACACTGCACTAATATCTTATCAATTAGGAATATTAGCTGAAGTCATTGTTAGCGTGAGCCAAATCTATCAAGCTTTCTGTACCGTGAAAGTAAGTGGAGAGGAGCCAATGATCCCTGAATTCAATCTGATTTTAGCTGTTGCTTCTTGTTTCTTCTTTTATCATCCATCTCATGAAGTTCGGGTCTGTGGGACATCAATTGATTGATAAGGGTTGCTACTAAATCAGCCTATGAAGTCATTGCTGGATCTGTTGCCTGCAATACAAACCCTGCTTTTGAGCTGATAATGGAAAGGTTAATGCTGTAATAAAGGATGAACAGACAGACATGTGCAATTTACTCCCTGCTCTGTAAACTAGGGAACTAATAAAAGCTGTGCTAGAAATAAATAATAATTTAAAAAAAGAATAAAACCTCAAACGACTTTCAGGAACTGAGAAAAAAAATTTATATGACAGTATCCTCCAGCATAAAGAATTTCCACATATTAAAAAAATGAAAGAAGAAATAAAGCTGACATGAGTTTAAGCACTGGAGCAAAGTAGAAAGATACAACTGAATGTACAAGATTACTGCTGCATTATTAATTTCTGCTGTCCAGGTCCAAGGGAGAAGCTGCTTCTGCTTTTGCATGCAGCGTGCCATGTCTTGTATAACAGGAATGATTCAAAATTCCTGGCAAAAATATTTAAGTTTGAAAGATTTCATATTCTTTTGTATCCTTCTGTCCTGTGAAGGAAGGAACGCAGTGATCCATGCTGGAGGAAACAGCACAAGTTGTCTCAAGAGTCTAAAGCATGAAATATTTCTTAGCCTGCCCAATAACTCTGATAATGGTCCGTGCAGAACTTAATTACATGCTTTCTATTGTGTGCATGTTGAATCTTTTGTGTTAGATAAACAGCATCCATAGCCGCATTACAGCTGTTTAGCGTACACTTAAAGTGGGCACCTTGAGATACATCTAATAACCTTCCAGGCAAGCTGAGTGTAAACATGCTTATTTTAAAAATGTCACAATGACTGAAAAGGTGCTACTAATTTAATGTGAGCCATGAAAACGTTTCAAATTTTGTACTTGTGAGTAATTAACTTTATAATCAGATTTACCACAGCACCCTCAGAATTCAAATAACTTGAAAACTGATAGTTACCAGGTCTAATTTTACTGGGTGAGGTGGGATTGCAATACTTGGTTTCAGCTGTTCTCTAACTATAACATTACCTTCATACTTCAAAATAGCTTCAAACTAAGCTTTTGTTCTTTAGAAACTATTACTTCAATAGTTGTCTTGACTCTGGAAAAACACTGGAACTCATGGGGAGGTATTTCTAAGAACATCTCATTAATTTTGGCTTGATCTCATGTTTTTTCAGTATTCAGTTTGGCAAATATTTGAGTGTCACACATGTTATGTGTGGTTATACTGGTAAGACAGAGTAAGAAAGTACAACCCTTTTTGTTCCTGTTTTTAAAGGTTGTATTTAGACATTTGTGCCCTGGGGCCCAGTGGAAAGCTTTCTTCCCTTTTACTTCTTTTTTATCATTCGCAACATTGCAAGAGAATGTTAAGTTTGATTCATGGCTTGTTATCTGACACTGCAAGCAAGATTCATCTGACCTAGTCACCTGGGGCTCTTTTTTCCAGTTGGAGAAGTAAGCACTTCGAATACATAGTTCATCTCTTAAAGTAGATACCTAAAATAGAGCATATGAATCATGCTTTTAAGGTCCCCAGTTTTTCCCACTGCTTTAAAGCGAGTGAAGCACGCCAAGATGCAGACACTTGCACTGTCTATGTCTGCGAAAAGTTGAGGTGAATCCCAGCCTGTATTTCACATGCATCTGGCCTAATTTTTATTTTATCAAAATGCAAGCAGAAATCTTAAGTGGCAAAAGGGTAAGGCTGAGCTCCAACACTCATTGAAGCAAACAAAAATGTTCTTATTGATTTAAAGGCACTGTAATTTGGTCCCTCAGAAGCAAATTAAGAAGAGAGGGATGTTGAAGGAGCAATCTTGTCCCATTCCTTAATTTCCTGTTTAAAAAAGGTACGGACTGTTTTGAGTATAGACCAGACTTCTGAGCCTTTGTAGTACTGCTGCTGCTGATAAGCAAGGGAAAAATCAATGTACAATCAGTTCTGAGAATCTTGATCAAGACCACTCAGAAGTCATTGTAACATCCCTGGAACGGTTAGAGTCTATGACCTAGATAATTAAACAGTGTTGAGAACAACTTCAAGCCAGCAACAGCATTGTTGCTTTCTGCTCCAAGCTTTCTGCTTTTGTTCACCTACACGAGATGAGATTTAACTCGAGATTTAGAAATTCAATTCAGGCATCCAAATATCTGCGTGCCTACATGTGAGTTAAGTACCTACAATGCCACTAACCTAGTCAGTGGAGTTTGTGGAGCTCAGAGGGCAGTTCAGCGCACTGAATGAGCTTTCCTGGCTCGCTGGCTGGTCAGATCTGTCATGCTATACCTGAAAATGGGTTTAACTCTCCAGTCTTACAGATTCATTATAACATTGAGATTCCAGCCATTCTCCACACTTATGCCACAAAAGAAGAAGGTGGCAAAGCCCGAATTAGGAACAGGAATTCCTGTCCCCATGGATGTTGAGCAAGAATAGGAAAGTTATGTCAAGGCTGTGACTCACTGTGCCCAAAACTCATCTCTAACAGAAGACCTTTCACTGAAACCAGCTGCTCCATTTAGCAGAGAACCAAAGATTCATATTCTTTGAGGATACAAACATGTGAGCCCCAACAGAGCTGCTTAGTACAGACTTAACTGCTTTGCTAGATTGTATTCTGCATGCAGAACTTCTCATTAGTGCAAATTGGGTTTTATTTTTCTAAATATACTTACGTATGCTAAATTCAGTACAGTTTCAAATTACTTACTCAACTAAATAGAGCTCTTTCTTCAAAGAAAAACAAAAATATTCCTTTCCATATTGCCATTTTTTCCTGAAGGTTTGATAAAATTGTCTTTGTTTGAAACTGTCAGGTTAAACAGAGATAATGTAATCTGGGATATTAATGAGGCAGTTGAGCAAAAGGGCCATCATACACTGCGTTGAGAAGCATTGTTGCAGATGCTGGTGAAACACTTTAAGAATAAAATTGGGCAGGTCTGGAAAAGGCTGATAACTTCCTCCAAAGACTTCAACTTCAGACTTCAAATGAAATATCACATGCTTACAGATGATCGTTCTGAATTTTGAATGCTGATTAATTGCTTTTGGTAATACAAAGCAGCAAAAGTACTTTAAAACAGCATCAAATTTACATAGGTACAAATACGATGTGCTATTGTTTAGTTGTGTAAATCAGAGCTCTGAGGATACAATGACCCCTACAGAGCTTATCCTAAGTTCACCTTCAAGGAGGACGTGATTCATCTGCTATGCTAATGCAACTCATAATTTGCTAATGAATGTGAACTGGAGGTGAAATGGGAGCACATATAACTTATCTGTACTGTATGTTTCATCTGTTCCTGTTGGCCTTAGCAGCTGTGTTAGCACCACGGGTCTGCAGCCCACTGGGAGTTGTAGACCCTTCAGTGCTCTTTCCTGTGGAGGTGCAGATCCTATAGAAATTACACATGACACAGTCTCTGTAAGGACCTTTGCTGAATCACTTTAAAGTTACTGACATACTCTCATTAGTTTAAAGACGAGATGTTGAAAAAACGCTATTATAAAGGAATTTGTCTCTAAGCAATTGTCTGCCCCACTCACATTTCTATCCAGACCACCTGTCTTGCCATGTGTTAAACCGTAAAGGCAGCAGCTGACATTATAGGGTTGAAATCCACTTTCTGTCCCTCTTTTGTCATCCCAATAAATTGTTAAAAAAATCTTCACAATGTGCATATAGAACTATGAGACAAGAGAAGCCCTCAAATATATATTGAAATGCAGATATTAAAGCATAGCCGTTTGTGGCACCTGTTTGATCGATGTGCAGCTGAGTTACTGGGAGTATATTCATTTCTGCACGGTGAGAAAGGGCATGGCAGTGAGCATTTGGCCAGCTGGGGAAGCTGTGATTAGGAGACCATACCGCTCAGGTTGACATCCAAAATGCATTTTCATCCACGTGACATTGTGTTCAGCATCCAGACTCTTGTGATAATCTCTGTGGGTATAATGGAGTCATCTCCTCCAAAAAGGCAAAGAACTGGGGCTTGAGTCATGTGCACCTAGTGTGCTGTGGGACACCATGGGGGATCTTCAATATCCATATAGGACTGGAAAATATGTAACAGAACCTATGGGACATTCACGCCACTATGGAGCAGTGGCTAGAGAGTGAAGTTGCACCAGGATGTTCATCATTACCTGATAAAAGCCCATCCCTTGGGTGAGATTCTGATAAAGACCCCTACATTGATATTTTTAAAAATGGCTATTCTCATGTGATATCTGAGATAATCTGAAGCATCTGAGACATCTCCAGTTCTTTTGTAGAAAGAGATATTCAAGAATATTCTGTTTTCATCACTCTTAGCCTCCAGCTAATGCCATTTTTTGAGGTGTTGTCAGTGTGCTGGACCTGTGAAGCCTTGCTGCTTGGCTGATCATCAGTGCCAAACCACAGCCTGCATATCTATGGAGCATGGAGGAAAAATGAAGTCTCATGTAAGAAAAGGTTTATGGCAACAGTATCAAGTCAAACTGGACCCAAAATCTGGTTTAATTTGCAGAGAAGTTTGGTCTGTCTATTAACACCTTATTTTGTCTGTGTTAATTTGCATACACCAAGATAAAGCGTTACTCCATAACACTGTAACTGTTGTCCCAGCTGCTGTAACATGAGTTTAGCTTTTCATCTTTTAGCACAGATCCTTCCTCCTCCTTGTCTTCTCTCCCTGTGAATAAAGTGAGAGCAGCTCATCTACTTTGTACTCTGCACAGTAAGAAATCCTTTCCTGACTGATTAACGTGCGCTTGTTTTGCAGCACCACTGGATTTGTGAATGGGTCATAGGCTACAGACCAGTTTGTTATGGAAAACTGATGTGCAGTGTTGTCACACAGAGTAAGATGCTGTGGTGACTATGCACTATTCACTTATATAAAGATTATAAAAGATCCAAAAATCCTCCTGAATTAAAAAACCCCAACAACTGTATATTTCAAAGCAGGTATCTGAGATCTTTGTCTGATTTTCTCCGGTGTAGCCGGTAATTAAACACTAATGTGGAAAAGGTCTCTCTTCATTCTAGCTGTAATACTTCATGCTTTTAGCTGGAAAAGTCCCAAGTGCCCTGTGTCACAGCTAAAACTGTGACCATCACAGGTGCAAAATGGTAGAGTTCTCTGTGGAGCTAGTGCCAGAAAATTCAGGAAGAGGCTTTTACAATGTTAGTATTTCTCTCCTGTAATCCAGAGATCCCACTCAGTCTTACAGAATTGAGGCATATATCAGAATTCCCTTCATTGCTCATAATGGAAAACCCACTAAACTGTTGCCTGGACCTGGACTGTACTAGCAGTGTTCTTGTGGGGTGCAGGTCATGTGTAGCCATGCACCTTTTCCTTACACAGTTGGCAAGTCTTTGATCACACAAAATGTCCATTGGAACTGACACCATGCAACTTTTCTTCTGAATGTCCCACTCCATGTGAAAACATAAAGTGCTTATATTCACACATAAAGGTGAGTGTGTGATGGAGTGTGAGATCAGGAAAGAAGATACAGTGCAAACTGGAAATTACTTTTTCACTTGGCAATCCCACCTGTCTGAAAGTGCTTGATTAGGCTGGAAGTATTGGCATTGTTTAAAAAAGTATGTACTTTTTGATGAAGGGTCAAAAATAGAAAAATAAATACAACTCTCAGAAATCCCAATTGGGTCAAAGTCTTGGGTAAAGAGTAAAGATTCTCTTTTCAGTTCACTGTATGAATCTCCTTAGCTACTCTATTAATGTTGTCACTTCCCTATCTAGGAACCCTTTATTAGAGACTACAGAGCCTATTTCTGAACAGTGGTGTCTTTCTGATACTAGAAGTTCACTTTCAGCTATATCACCTTTGGAGGACCTCATATATTTGATGTGAGTGCCTGTGAGAAAAGGGAACTTGGTCAGGTGTAAGAAAGGGTGGGTAGGTTGTTTGACTGGGGGTTTTTGCTTGTTGGATTTTTTTTCTCCCCTACAGTCTTTTGATCTGTATTGATTTCAAATAGGAAGGTAGAAAATATCAATACAGTGCCTTCAGTCAAGGCAAAAGGCATGATGGTGGATTCAGAAGTTTCTCCCATTTTCATTGTTTGGAGTTCCCTAAAAAAATCAGAGGACATAACACATTCTTTTCCTCCTTTATAAAGAAATGGGAGGGGTTTGTGTGGAGATGGGTGCACATCTGTGTGAGAGATCCTAATTCTTGGGTATCCTTGAGAGTTTGTCATGTTTGAAAGTGGACTCCTTGATCTTTTGTCCTTCTGGACACAACAATGTTGGTGATGCTTAGAAAAGTACCTTCCTGGAAATTCCTGCTCAGGTTGTTTAAGTGCTGACATGGATGATTAATGCTCTTACCTTAGGCTCTTTATATACTCTAAATTCACTTTACTTCTTTACAGGTTTGTTGCAGGCTGCGCACTTGACTGCTGAATTACAAGTTGACTTTTAAATGTCCTACGCTTTTATTTCAAAAAACTTAGCAGAAACCAATGTATGAATCTTAAAGTTCACCTTCAAATGGCTTCACACAGATTTGCTAATGTCCTTTGGAGAAAGTCCTGTTAGAAGCAGTTCTGAAACTCATTTGATTTGTGGTTATTGCAGCTGGGGCTGCTGGGTAATGCGGTTTGGCTCTGTGCTGTTCCTGCTTTGCTGTGCTGCGTGGCCCACCATGTGTCTCAACTCAATTAGCAGGATGCTGCCAGACAGAGATAAGCCCATGGACAGGCATACTAGTCATGGCAGATAAAAACCCCAAACAATAGTTCAGTCCAATGTCATTCAATTAATATAAAAATAGAGCCACTAACAGAGCAACTCAGAATCTTTACTTGCAACAGTTGGACGCTTTTCCATCCTTGTTCAAGGTGCAGGATGATAGGAGACATCTAACTCCTTGGTTGCTAATGGCTATCATTGCCTCTCCTTCACTTCTGCAATCTGTCCCCCAGTCCCCCATGCGATAAGATGCCTAGGCCTCTTCTTGTCACCTATGTATGCTATGCCTTTCAGAGCATCTTTAAAACTTGTCTCAGAGACAAGATGGAAATGGGGTCTTAGTGGATGTCTGCTGTCTTCTAAACTGAAAAAAATCAGGCAGGGAAGTGTAGCACTCTGGGCTTTCTATTTTGTACTCGCGTGTCAGCAAACCTGCAAAATGTGTCAGGACATTCTTCTGAAATGTCACCTCCAGCAGAAAATCCAGGATGATGGTGTTCATGCTGCCTGACATTGCTAACCCAAAATATTTTGTAACAACACGCCAGACTCCTTAAGGAAGCTGGCAACAGTAATAGACAAGGCACTGAAGCAACAAGTTTCAAGGAACCGACCTGAAGAAAAAGCAACAAAAGGAGGAGACAGCCTTAACCAGGCTCCTGGCTTGTGTGTGGAAGACAGGAGAGAGGAACTGTCTGATTTTAAAACTGTTCTTTTGCACCTTAAATGCCCTGCTATGAAGCACAGCTTCCCCCTCTGAGATCTTGGTTTTTAAACATTTTCCAAACTTAGGGAAACAGCAGTGAAGCCAATCCAGAGGAACTCCTGCCAATGAGAACCCAAGGTCGTAAAAAACCTGGCATGAGCAAGCATTGAGGCTTTTCTGGCTCATCTTCCTACCTTGAGAGGGACAATGGCTCTCACTTCTGTGACCAGTGGACTAGTCATTCTGGGCTACCACTTCGTCACCTGCTGGTGTGCCAGTGAGAATAGGGAAATTTTGGGGATCTTTCCTTACTTCCTAGGGTTTTCTCCAGCATCTTGAGAAGGAACTTGCTCTGTCTCTGCCATTGCAGCAGAGCAAGAGTGCAATTCAGCTTACTGAGTGTGGCATATCTGCCCTGTCCTTGCTGTATGACGGCATGGGGCCAGGGGCTCCTGCATGGAGCTGTGTGTGGGTACTCAGTGCAATCCATGGATGGAGAGGAAGAGGAAACTTTGAACACCCCTACCTGCAGCACTTGCTGCTTTTTGCCTCCTCCTCCAGGACCTCCACTGAGTTTCTCAGTGCACTTCCCCATACCCCTCTGCACAGTGCACATTTGTAGCCTCACAAAGTTTTCAGATTTTTCCTGTCTCCTTTGTCTCAGGACTGATCTTTGTAAGAGTAGCTGCCCTATTGCTTGGAATAATAGAGATGTAAGAATCTAAATACTAAACAGTGAATATTCCCAAGTCTGTGAAAGTCAAGCACGCATTCCCTTCTCTCTGAAGAGCTTTTCTCAAATATTAGGTAATGTCATTTTTTAGTGTTAAAAATCCCAACTCAAGCCTCTCATTAGCAACCATAGAATGATCAGTGCAAGATACTGCACATGTTCTGTGAAAACTGGGGTTTGGATGCAGAGAAAAAGATGGTGAGTAGGAATATAGAGCAACTGAAAGAACTGTGAGAAAAGATACATTTTTAATCCTTATGGGTAAAAGCCAATAGTTGAAGAATATAAGATTGTTCCAATATGAAATTTGGGAAAGTGTGTGGGAACCATGGTTTTAGGACCATATTGCACTGGGAACCATAAACCAAAAATTGAGTAAAACTGACAGATTTTCCTAACATAATCTTAGAGAATTTCATTAGCATTTAGCAGGTGACAGAACATAATGAAACTAGAACACAAGTTTTAAGGGAAAACAAGAAAGGACCAAATGAAGCAAAGCAGAAAAACCTCAGATTCATAAGAACATTTGGAGACAGAGGAAATTCCAATGGCTTGCAAGAAATGGTACTGAAGATGTGAGAGCAAACAGAAGTCTAGGCACTGTTGCACTGAAGGGGGTTTCCTACTAGAAACTGTTCAAGAGGCTTTCCTGCCGAGAGCCTGGATTATTATTTTGTAAGCAGGATCCTTGACCACATGTAGATGTGATACCTAAATTTACAGCAAGGGATTGCAGAGAAACCTGGTCATGCAAGAAGTAGGTTTGTATGGCTGGTAGGCTAATTCTTTCACTAGTAAAAATACATGAACATTATTAAAAGGTGGTGTTTGTAATTATATCCAGAACAGAGCTAATCATAAGGGGTGGCATTCAGATGATTTAAAGAGTCAGCTTCTTGATAGGAGCAAGTCACTGGAGTCTTTCCTTACAGCAGTTACAGAGAAGAAATTGTCTCTGTAGGTGCTTCTGACCAACTTGAGCCATCTACTTTAAAAAAACATGAGTTGTATGCTCCTCTCTATAAACTGTAAGCCTAATTAAGACTTAACATTTTGTCACACAGCACAAAAATTTGCCAAAATTATGCCAGATACAAATACTGTTCGGCCTGTGTATAATGTGTCTAGTCCTCCTGACAGCTTCAAAAGGACTGCTGGGTTTTGGAACAGATGATAGTCAAATTGCTATATGATCTGCTCCTAAAATTTTGAAGAAAGAGATAGTGAACAGTATACATGATGAGCACCTATATATGGAAAAAATATGAAAGTTCTCAGCTAGATCTGCATTCTATTGGCTTCAAATGAAAGCAGATATAGAAGAAAAACTCAAAGAATGTGAAATATTAAAAGAAATAAAAATTTGTCAAACAGAACAGTCCGTGATGTTCAACCAAGAAACACTAGATTTATGGTCTAGCATAGTCATAAGTTACTTCTTCTTTCCTGGAAAAAATATGGGTTTTTTTTTTTTTTGGAATACTGTCTTTAATACACTAAAATAGTATGATTAGAAAATATGACTGTTAGACGTGGTTTCCAATAACAAGAACATGTATTTACTAGAATAGCATATTAGTTGTGACAGTGACAAAAGAGCACTGCCATTTGGTTGTCTGGAATGTATACATACAACAAACTAATCAGTATTTTAGGCATAATACTGCAAATATATACAACGGAATGGGCTGTTAAAAATATTGTAAAATGATAACAGGGATTATTCTAAAAACTGAAGAACTGAATTAAGATCATCATTTGTCATATGTGATTTACAGTCTTGAAGTCTGGACTGCCACCTGCTGAAACACTGTCCGATAGGAAGCTTCGGCTTAATAGGACTCAATTTTCATTACTAAACGTTAACTTTTACCCTATTTGTTTATTCTAACCCTTGGTACTCTATGTCCTATGGATAGTATCATTATAACTGTGAGTAAATTTGAGACTTTCTCCCTCTCTTGAGGGAGTCATTCCTGGAGTCAGTGTTAGCCTCTCCTCTGCTCATCCCCTGTGATTTCAGCAGTTTCTTTCCCTGTGATTTGCTTGTTGTGATTTTACAGTCAGACTCAACGACTGGACCCACACTGCTGCCTGTAAAAGATGAGATTAGGCAACATAAACTCAGCTATTGTCCTGTTGCCGTAGGACAATATAGACTCAGCAACTGTCAGGCAAGTTAGAATCTTTATGTTCACAAGGCTACAATATGGGCATATAAGCTGAAAGAGAGTATATTTAGACTAGATAGTAGGAAGAAATTCTTTACTGTGAGGCTGGTGAGTCACTGGAACAGGTTGCCCAGAGAAGCTGTGGATGCCCCATCCCTGGAGGTGTTCAAGGCCAGGCTGGATGGGGCTTTGAGCAACCTGGGCTAGTGGAGGGTGTCCCTGCCCATGGCAGGGGGGTTGGAACTCGATGATCTTTAAGGTCCCTTCCAGCCCAAACCATTCTATGATTCGATGATTCTGTATACCCACAATATGGGCATAAGCGCCAAGATGAGAATACTACTTTATTATCAACTTTACTGAGCAAGGGGGATTGATGAAAAAACCATGACACCGGTGTAGCATCTTCCATAGAAAGAGGACACAAGAAGATTTGCAGGCTTTGTAAACACCAGGAATCGAAACAGAAGAGGCTGCAGGGAAGTTGGTGGGTTGCATAGCATCAGTGGAGATTAAAATTCATGAAGTGCACTGAACACAGTCATTATTTCAGATGCTAAGGGAGGATTGCTAAGATGTGATTTGATTAACTTGCAGTGGGTGTTTCTCTTTCAGAAACAGTGTGGTAGGAGGATAGCTGACCCTTCCAAGATGGATTGCAGTTATATGTCCCAACATGGGCTTTTCATGCCTACACGCCCCAGAGTACTGCAGGAAGAAGCAGGAGTCTGGTTCTGTGGGCTGTGTTTTTTTTTGGCGAATGCAGTTCCTGCTCAGCAGTTGCACCTCCAAGGTGCTCATCTGGGCTGCATTCATGTGGTTCAGACCACATTCCCTGGTTGGATTTGCCCTCCAAATTATTCATGATGCTTTGTGATCTCCAATCTCACCCTCTCACCTAATTTTTGCTTTTTTTCATCGTGCGTGATCTGTTGTTTTCATGGGTGGGCTCTCACTTTGAGCAGTGAGGCTTGCAGCATGGGATGTGGTCCATAATTGAGGTAGCAGCACCACTTGTCTGTTAATGCCAACATTTGGGGTTTTTAGTGTCAAAGGAAAATCCTTTTCACCACTGTGAGACTCCTTTTCTTCCATATCAAATACATGGGTGTGATCACCTGAACACCACCAGCACTGAGCTTGTTTCATGGAGAAGGAAAACAGGAACGAGCCCTATCCCCCTGCTCTGTGGAGTACCGATACCCTCTAGTGGTAAAACCGCAAGCATTTTTAGGCAAAATACGAAGATTTCACTAGTGACTTGTCTTATGGCTTCCTCTTGGGCAGAAGTCTGCACATCATCTTTAATTGACAGTGCTGTTCTGTTACATGATATCGTAAATTCATGCCTTATAGTTTAAATAGCTGGTGATGTAATTTCCTTGGACTGCTAAAAAAATCATTAAATCATTTAAATAACACTTGTGAGCTGATGGGTGACCGAATTTTCACATGGTATAAAGAAATGGCTGTAGCAGAAAGCAACAAGCAGCAGTAGCTCAAGGCTATTGTCAATGGAGAATTAGTGATGGTACCGCTGTAATGTGGCAGATCATAGGGGGTTTATAGCTAATCAAAGGAATCATGTTGGCTTGAGTTCTCACCAGTTTGCTCATGGAGGTGCAGGGCAGCTGGATCGTGACTCTTGGACACCAGAGATCCACAGGCTTCACAATTGCAAGGTGGGGACAGCAAGGTGTGGTGTGACAAAGCAAGGTTGAGGGAATGGCAGGAACATTGCAGAATTTCTCATTTCATTGACAGGTGTCTTGAGAAGCAGGAGTGTGGTTATAGGTAGATAGTAAAAGACATTCTGGAGTCTAAGGCTGTTTCCTACCAACCACATAACCCTAGCTCTAGAGCACGGCTGGTGAGTGGGAGAAGGTGAACTCATGAAAAAAAATCCATAATTATTATTTAGTGTGAGCAAACACATTTATTTCAGTTCTAACCTTGCTCGAAATGGCTGATCTGAAATTTTCCTGACATAGGAAACTTCAATCTGAATAGCCAATGTTAGGAAAGCCACAGCAAATTATCCTGCAGGGTTTGCTGTGAAGTGTTTCACTGTTGCCTGTTCCTTGCATGGAGAGCACTACTTGATGCTCTTTGGAGGAAATTCCTTCCCAAAGGCAGCAGCAGCTATCTGAAGCTCACTTCTCTCCTTTTACTCCAGCTGCAAAAATGCTGCAAATTCTCAGAACACACCCTTAGCCCTAGGTTTCCCCATACATGAAGGAAACGAAGCCCCAAGGCAGGTTAGAGGACAGGTATCTGAGCTGAGCCCCCTTCCCTGTGGTCCTTGCTCGCTGCCTCCTCACTGCGGGCTGGGGACTCTGCTCATTTCACCCAGGGAAACAAAGTGGAGTTTTATTCAGCAAGAAATAAAATCACACTTTAGGTATCATATTGAAATTCAAAACAGGTAGTACACAACTAAACACAATTTGAGTCTTAACAAGCTTTTTTTCCCTGGGTGATTTCGGTACCTAATGCCTATCATTTCTTTGATGTACCCTAGCTATGAAAGCAAGGGTTCCAGAGCTTTTATGGAAATGTCCTCCCAATTTATTCACTAAGCTCTGAAATATTTCCATGGCCATCAGCCCTTCTGTTCCTGTGGATCTGGTTTTGGGAGCACATTAAAGCTCCCATGATCTGGGTGCACGAAGTACTAAAATATGAGCTTGCCCCACTCTGCTTCACAGTAATCGCTTACGAGACTCCCTTCATTTTTCTTGTCTCTTTATGTACAAAAGATTTTGAATAGTTTGAACCTGGGAATAGTTTTACAAAATAGATCAACATGACTTTAGCTTGGACTGAATTGGATTTCCCAGCAGTGGCAGTTAAATTTTCTGTCAAATCTCTGTGTTCTGGATCTCACAGACAGACAATAGCACAGGGGCAGTGATTTATCACACACGGCATTTATTGGAAAGCAGAACTTTACCCTCTCTCTATTGTTTCTCCTTCAAATCTTTTTATCTTTTCATCTGCATAGAAATGAGTGCAAAAAGGGGAAGAAAAAAAAAGAAATACAGTGCAATTTTCAAGGGAGGGTTTGTCCTGGTGCTGGATTGTATTGAAGTGTTTACTGTTTCTCACGTCTCAGAATGTGCCAAGTAGATTTATTCCACTGTAACTGCAGTGCCATTTTGTGAAGCCCAGAGCACATCAGCTTGGAATAGACCTCCTGAGCTTTAGATTCCTCTTCCATAGCATACAGTGCCTTCCCAAAATAAAGGATCATCCATTTCCTTCCTGAAGAATGCAATCAACTTAATTAATATATGTCTGTCCCAGAACTATTCTGATTTAAGATCTTGCTATGATTTCTTGACTGCCAGCCCCGCCCTGTCCAGGTTGAGAACCCTTGATCTTCATGGGAGCCAACCTCACTGCTCATTGATGGGAAGGAGCCATCCCCTGAAGGTCTCCACCCAGGTTTTTATAGGCAATGCAAATACAAAGAGGGGTAACACTGCTGTGTTTTTTTCCTTTTATATCATTACAGATTTCTGATTGTCTTGGGGTGTTTGATCTTAGCTGTCCTGACAACTTTCAAAGAGTATGAAACTGTTTCGGGAGACTGGCTCCTCTTGTTGGTAAGTAGACTGGCTGCTGCATCACCCTGGTAATGTCCTTGAATTGAAATCAGCCTCATCAGGAGTGATGGAAACTTACTCCCAGCTCTGCATGCAATAAGATTTCTTCTGTTGGTCCTGGAGCAGTGACTGTACATTTACATATTGGAGAGTTCCCAGTCCATTGTAAACACCAACTGAGTAAAAGGAAGGTGAGGGAGAGGAAAAATACCAGCCCGAGACTTTTAAATAGTGTCTTTTCAGCATTTGCCTGCCAGTTCTCCCATCAAAGTATCAAAAAATTTCCTATTGATCATGCCAGAACTGAGTGCATTTGAAAACTCACTTTTTGGGGATTCTACCAATCCCAGCATTTCTTTCAATGGAGGTAATCAGAATTGGACTCATGCTTGTGCCCAGTAGCAGCACAGCTGAAATTGTTGCAAGCAGTGCCTCCGATGACTATCCATGAGAGAAAATGTATTTGCAACACATATGCTTCTCTCTCTGTGTTTCGAGCATGTTTGTTCTATAAATGCTGGAGTTCATGCTCAAGACTCTATTTCTGTAGGTCTCCCATTTGGCAGAAGAAAAAAAAAAAAAAGCCCTCACCCAGTATAAACATGACGTATTCATCATTTTATGAAAATGACCCTAACAAAGAACTTCCTCTACTCCCATAGCTGTCAAGAAATAGAGATTGCAACATCTCACTTAACCTCACCTTGTAGAAAAGCATCCCTAGGGAAGCTGCACAGCAGGAGCAGTTCTGGCATTGCAATTCCCATTTCCCCTTGTATCTCTAGAGACATGTAGATCTGAGCAAGAGCTAAATGCCAAAAGGAATGAAAGGTGAATTCCCCTTACGTGTTCCTTCTCAAGAAGCAGCTGTATGAAAACACCCTCATCCCCTAGGGAATGTGAAATTCACTTTTGGTCCCTGTTACCCTGCTTAGACCCATCTTTTCACATTTGAACAAGCCTGAGGTTATTTTTCCTTCTCTTGTACTTGTTTTTATGTGGCTTTCAGCAGTTTTCAGAAATGCCTAGCAGCTGTTATTATGACCATCAGGAAGAATTCCCCTTTCCTCCTTGTCATCTTTTCACAGAGAGGAAAAGTAACTGTGTGCCCCATGCTGTCTTTGGCCCAAGTCCACTGTGCACCTTGGAAAATCTCTCTTCTCCCCATTCCCTCCCCATACTTAAAAGAGCTCTTCAGCATGGTGGAAAATCTCATTCTTCTGTGCACCAGAAAATTAAGGGGATAATGTATGCCCTAAATTTGTCTTACGTATGCCTTTATCGTTGCCTTAAATATGACCATATGAATATACTGTATCCTGCCTCTGTCTCTCTAGAGATACCTGCATAAATAAGCTGCTGGTGGGTAACCCTGGCTGTGGGGATACAGTGCACTGGGGACTTTGCAGTCACCACTCACATATGTTTTCTCATTTGATGTGAAACAGGAGCTATTTTTGTGAAGTAATTGCCCTTCCATCGAGGCAGGGTGAGCACTTCACATTCACCTCACAGCAGGGGCACAACCTTTCTGCAGAGCAGGATGTAAAGCTATGTCCCACTTTGCTTTGCCTCTTCCATCAACCTGTATTCTCCTCTCCACTTTGTTACTTTCTCTCTCTCACACACATACCCCTATACTTACACCTCATCTGTTTCCTTCAGCTATATCCTTGTGTCTGGAATTACTGCTAAAATTGTTATTAAACTAACAATGTAGTTTGTGTCTTTGATACAGGAAACTTTTGCCATTTTCATCTTTGGAGCAGAGTTTGCCTTAAGAATCTGGGCTGCTGGGTGTTGCTGTCGCTACAAAGGATGGAGGGGGAGACTCAAATTTGCCAGGAAGCCTTTGTGCATGCTGGGTAGGCACATGCTCTCTGCTACTCTTTTCCCCATTATGTCCTTCTCCTTCGGAGCCGGTTTGGGAGGATGACTGAATGGCAGTCAAAGAGCACTGAAATCAGATCTGCCCTTTGTGCTAGGACCTGTGTCCTGCTTGGAGTAGTTGTTTGAAGTACCCAGCAATAGCAGTTCATTTGAGAGACTCTTGGGTGGCTAGTCAGTGAGGAAAAAAAAAAAAAAAAAAGGATCCCTCTACTCTTCAAGTACATTTTTCTCATCCTGACTCCCACTGCTTTTTTCTTATGCTCATGCCAAAATATACTCTGTCTGCCTCCAGTTTCAAACCACTTCACATCCCACCACTGTGCCCAGACCTCTTTCATATTCAAATGTTGTGTTTTACCTTTGCAATGTTGGTCTGCATTTGCAAACAAGTATCTTTGTGATTTTGCCCATGTTATCTTTCAGGCTTGGAAGGCACTGCCTGCAACTTTCATAAAACTGCTCATTATTCATGAATCCCCTCCTAAAACTCCCCATTACATCCACAAACCAACTAGCCAACATTTAGGAGCTCAGTCTGCCCTGAGCACCTGCCATGCACATCTACATTCATTCAGTGTTTCCAGGACTCCCTCATTTATTTTGATACTCTTCAAGCCAACCACTAGCTTTTTCTTCTTTATTAGTACAGCGCATAGCACTCTGGAGAGCCGTGGTCCCGTAGTTATATGAATCTGTGCTACCCTCTTCCCTCTCTCTCCTTTTGTTCATCTTGTGGGTCTAAATGGGAGACAAAATTGGAACAAATTTTCTTTGTGTAACTGTGCTATCTTCAATCTAGCAGTGCTCCTTTGGGTGCTACTGTTGTATAAATACTTCTTATACTTCTAATAGTGTTGTGAAGTCAGTAGGGCACAATGTGAGCAAGTGCGATTGATGCTGGCTCATGCCTTCTTGGTAAAAGTGTCATCTCACTTCTGAGAATGAAAATTCATTGGTATCTGGGTAAAGAACAGAAAAGATCCCACTGGACATATTATTAATATAATCTCTTTGTTCTCACTGGCACAAGTTTGTTTTGAGAATGATTGAAAGTGACTAAATCTGAAATCCATCCAGTATCACTCTTTTTGTCTGGAAATAAACTATGAAGACAATTTAAAGACTGAATGCCCAGAGAATGTTTGAAGCCTTTTGGTACCACGTTTTTCTTGTATAAGATCAAAAAGTGGGGGGGGAAGAAAGTAAAAAAAAGAAAGAAAAAGAAACAAAACAAGAAGAAGAACTGTGATTTGCATTTCAGACCTCTTCAGCTGATCAGCAGTTTGGCCCTATGAGTGCTTACAAAAAAATACTAGCACTGGCTTTGAGATTTTACTGGGAGAACTCAGCCAAAAGAACAAAACACTAGATGCACCATCAAAAACTGAATTTCTTATCTGCTGACCAGTTCACTATGGTGTTCCCGTGGGACAGATGAATTTCAGGTTGTCTTTCTGTCAGCATTCAGACACTGTTTCTGCGCATCCCTAAGCTAGCTCAGTCAGTGTCTCAAGTCCAGTGCATTGATCTGTAAATAGATTACGAGGCTTTCTGGTGGGTTCTGCGTGTGATGCCAACTGTGTGGCAGGTGCAGATATCTGTTTAATTGGCAAGAGAAGGCATTTTCAGGCAGCTTTAAAGTTTGCCTAGGGAAATTTGCAGCACAACCAGATGGGATTAAGAAGCAGGTGATGGGGCCACTTTTGTTGGCAGGCTTTGTTCTTTTCGCCTTGCAGATATCTTTGTGCTGATTGCTTCAGTGCCAGTGGTTGCTGTTGGGAACCAGGGCAATGTTCTGGCTACATCTCTCAGAAGCCTTCGCTTCCTTCAGATCCTGCGGATGCTCCGAATGGACAGGCGGGGCGGTACATGGAAACTTTTGGGATCAGCCATTTGTGCACATAGCAAAGTAAGTAAGGAGCTTGCAGGGCTTAGCTGGGGCTTGGGGAAGAGAG
>NW_010143878.1:58040-138314 GCF_000699245.1 Pterocles gutturalis | reverse complement strand
GAGAGGGGGTGCACAGGCACAGCAATGCCTTGGGATTATGTCTAGTAGTTCAAGCAATAGTTTTCTCCTTTTAGTTTTGTTCCCTCTTTCATTCTCTGAACCTTTTCTACCCCTTGTTTTACCCTTCTTTGCTCAATAGTGGTGCTGGGAAGTGACAGGAGAGAACATTCATTCCCACACTCATTACAGCAGCATTTTTGCTCTCTGAATGAGAGCAGAGACATCCCTTTGATGGTGAAGTATGTTGAAATCTTTGACAGAAATGCCTCTGTAATTGCAACATGTTTGTAGTGGCTTCTCAGACTTGTCTGATCAACAGATGCAGCAGGACTCCAGAGGGATAGAAGGAGGCTGGTTAGCAGAAATGTGGTTTCAGAGGGAGCTACTGGTATAATTTCTCTTTGGTAGCATGGCTCAGGCAATATAAAGATGCACACAGTGTGAACCCAGACACGCTAAATTTCTAAAATCATCAGTCTAACTTGATGCTATAGTCAGACAATCCTGTCTCACACCAGACAGATAGGTTGTGTGTTCTTGCATTTTCACCAAACATTATTACAAGTTAAAATCTATCTGCATAAAAATCCTCTAGATGAGATTTCTCATCTGCACAGGGTGTAGAAAAATTGCATGTACTCTGTGCTACATACTGCTTTTTCTTATCCCTGAATGACATTCCTGACATTTTAGAGGTTTTTGAAAATTAAAATGCCAGCTGGCACAGCATAATTAGACTTTGCTTCTTTTTAGTGGCTGATAGGGATACCCACCATGCTTTATTTCAAACAGACTTCTGTTTCTTCCCCATATAAACTTGCTACAAGGCAGGTGGCACATAAACACTTATGTCAAAAATGTCTCTCGGAAACTGAGATTGTGGATTGTTTAGAAATTGTTAAAGGCTTCATTGTGTGGGATTTCATTCAAATGTTCCTTGTTTGGTTCCCAACCACCACCCTTTGGACCTCAGCTGGCTGTGAGAGATACAAAGGGGTTGCAATAACTTTACTTCACTGAAGACACTAAAGAAACAATTTTGATAACAAGGTTAGCCAGCAAATTTCCTTCTGTGGTTGCACACCAGAAATCAGCCAAGAAAGTTGACTTATCTCAAGACTCAATTATGAAATTCTCATCTACAAACATTTTTTCTTTTTTATTTTGCAAAGGCAGTTGTCAGAAAACAAAATGAATATTTTTTTTTTTACCCACTTGTGAAGACCTTCACCAAAAAAGTTTCTGCTTTGTTTCAGACATTGCTGGGATTTGAACTTGGGTTGCTGCATCTCCCACCTCAGTAGGATTACCCGCACACTCCACTGTAGTCACTCCTTCTAAAACAAGGAAGCTCAGGTTTATTTTCACACAGATGATTTTCAAGGTCTTATTACATCAATTCATGTTGAAATCATACCTCAGAACCTGCTTTGATATGCCTAAAGACAAGAAACCACCTCCTGCTGCCTTGGCTCTGTGGAGGTAGGGAGACGGCAGAGCTGTTGATTTGACCAAGCCTAGGGGCGACAGGGATGGGAAGAGTCAAGGTGAGGGACAGAGCCCTGCAGCACCCTGTGTCGTGTGTGCAGCTAAGCCCTTAACCCAGCGTTATGCAGAACTACAACTGCAGATTGCTCTGAGCTGTTCCCAAGGAAAATGCCATGTGAGGGCTAATTCTTGTAAATCTGTGCATTATTTCCCAGTAAGTGCTGAGGTGGGCTGGTCATGGACTGTGACCAAGCCAGAAGTGACAGCTCCGCTGTTGTCCTCGGTGCTTCTCTCTTCTGACATTTACTCTGCCACTGTGGGTTTTGAGACTGTTTTGAGCCCCTCCATTGTCCATCTGTTTCTTTTGCAGGAACTCATCACTGCTTGGTACATCGGGTTCCTGACACTCATCCTGTCCTCATTTCTTGTTTATCTGGTTGAAAAAGATGTTCCTGAAAAGGATGCTAATGGGGTGGAGATGAAGGAAGAGTTTGAAACCTATGCAGATGCACTGTGGTGGGGGCTGGTAAGTGACTCCAAAAATACCTTATTCTCTTCTTAATATCCAAGAAGAGATAATGTATTGATGCTAGGATTACAGTATAAATGCTGCTAAATTTGAGTGAGGAGGATGTTACTGGTATAACATTACCAAAGTAGGAATGCCCCTACAACCAATAAACACAACTCATCGCTGTTGATTTTCAGTCAGACAAAGGCCCTTAGGTGCATAAACCCCTTTCAGAAATAAGTCTGTGCTCTTGGTTTCCAAAAAATCTCTCTTTTAGAGGAGTTTCTCTTCGGGTATAACTGCACAGGCAGAGCCTAAGCCTGTCAGAGACCTAGCTCTCATGACAGCTGAGTCCTGGCTGTGAGAGCTATGTCCCTCAGAAAATGGCAAAACCAGGTTGTCCAGCTGGAGGTGCTGTTGACTCTCTTGAGGAACAAGAAGCCTTACAGAGGGATCTAGATAGGGTAGAGCACTGGGCTATGATTAATGGAGTGAAATTTGACCAGTCCAAAATGTGTCTGGAAAGGATAACTCAACACATCTTTTGTGTCTTAGATGCATTCCCCAAGAATCACTCAAGGAATAATGTTGATGGTAGGATACTGAGCAAGAAGGACATTTGATACATTTGTTCTTGTCTCTTCTTATGAAGAGAGGAGTATTGGTTTGCACCACTGCTCATTTGATCACAAAATATTCCTGCCATGTGGTAGACATAGTTCATGTTGCTTTGCTATGAATACTTAGGGGAGTCTATCATACTGTGACTAAAATTCAGCAGCATATTTTTTTATTTACTACAGTTCACTCATAAATGGCAAAATCCCTCCCGCTATTATTAGTCAAAAGGTCCCAAGTGTTGAATAGAACACCTCGATATTTTCATACCCTTACATATCTAGGACATTAGGTAGAGACTCGCTGGTGAAAAAAAGGTACACAGCTGGAAATTAGCAATCGTGCACGAAAGGATTAAGTTTTCACAAAGTCATTTTTGTTTTACAGAGATTAAGACTTAAGGGAGAGGTAGCTCTGATTGTTTGTTAAAGCTCTGCAAGCTGTAAACTGGCAAGTCCCATTCCTAACTGGGCACTGATGGTGGGTGGGAGACTCACTCTGCATGCAGTGTCCCATAGATCTCCCTTTCAGCAAATGCATCCTAGAGAGACAGCTGCTTTAAGGATAAATCCATTTTCCCTGGTGCAATGCTTCTGGACTATGATGCCACTAAAAAAAAATTGGTTGACCCATCATCAAGATCCTATTTTAAGAAGCTGTACATGAGGACCCATAGAACTACATGAGTTATGCAGGTTTCATGGTGACATTTAAAACAGAGCTGTTGGCTTTTTTTTCATTATGGGAAATCCTGGTTGTTCTGCCCACAGATCACCCTTGCTACGATTGGGTATGGCGACAAGACTCCCAAAACATGGGAGGGACGGCTGATTGCAGCTACGTTCTCTCTCATTGGAGTGTCTTTCTTTGCTCTTCCTGCAGTAAGTATCTTCCACGTCCTCTGTTAGGCACAGCCCAGTGCTGGGCACTTGCAAAAAGAAGGAAAAGTGATCAAAACTGCCAGAGGAATCAAAATCCCTTTCTAAGAAGCAATTCAGACACTTGAGATGGTCTATATCAGTAAATCAAACTCTTTCTTCCCAACTTTGCATAGAGCTTTTTGGGAATAAAATGTCACCTCGATACTCCTTGAAGCACACGTGGGCATTTTCTGAGACAGTCCTTGTTGGCACAGGACAGAATTATTCCAGTAAGTGAACAGTGTGGGAAAGCACAGGGCAGTTAATGAGCCTCTACTCTGGCCTGGGTTACTTTACTGGTATTGACATAGCTGCACAAGATGTATTTTTAAAGGACATGGGAACCATTGTTTTAATAATTAGGGTTGGGCCCATCTTACCCAGGTGTAAACACTTGCAAGCCAGAGATCTACATCTGAGTTATCGTCACAGACCAGTGGCCATCCTTTATAACCAGTGCAGCTCTGCAGGGCATTTCATCTCACCTGTTGCCCTTCCTTCCTAGAGATCTTTGATGCTACCATGGAAGTGTTGTTTCTACCCACTAAGATTAAAGGGAATTTAGATAGCAGGTGACAATACTGCTATTTTTGATCTAGCTAGGTGAATCCTACTCCAGCTGCTTAAGAAATGATCTCTAAATTGCTTTTGAAAATGTATTTGTTCCCTTGTGTTACATAAGCCAAATAGTTGCCATGTCTGCCAGGTTCTCAGGTAAGAATGAGACAAGATCTGGGTGAGATGGACCAAATAGCAACAGAAACCATGCCAAGTCCAGATTTTAGGATATTTTTCCTTTAGATCAAGAGCTGTACTGCATAAAGGTCCCATGTAGCCAAATCTGTCTCTACCCTCAGACCAGTTTCCTCTCATTATTCATCCATTTTTTTCTCATAAAGAAATGTCTAAAATCTTGCATCATTCTATGCTTTCAGGGCATTTTGGGCTCAGGGCTGGCATTGAAGGTCCAAGAGCAACATCGTCAAAAACATTTTGAGAAAAGAAGAAAGCCAGCAGCTGAACTCATTCAGGTTTGCAGCCACTTATCCCCTCCTTGAAAAAGTGTTGTGGATGAAGACTGCTGCATCATGTTAATAAGGGCCACTGCTTCCCCCTGGCCCAAGTTCTCATTTCCCATTGCAGGAAGTGAGAAGCTGTGTTTGTAAAGGAGACATTTTTTTAACATTGAGCTAGGTAATCCAGTGGTCCTTGCAGTTTTTGAGGAATCTTTTCATTTCCAGAATATCTTTGAGAAGAACAGTGTCTTTAGAAGAAAGGGTCTCATCTTCTGGCTTCTGGAAGCCAACAAACTTCTGCATCAGTGCCACAAAATCACAGAAAACAAGCTGTTTGCAACATATTTTCTTCCAAAATCCAGGTCTTGTCCATTCCCTTGAGAAAGTGCTTTTATGTACAAAAAAAGTTATGTTGTTATTGATGCACAAACACATCACAAGTAACACAATAGACAGTGACTGTTTCAATCAAGGCAAATTATGTAAATAATATGTGTGGTTTGTAAAAACTGAAACACACCCTGGATCTTCTGTCACTGGATGATCAGAGGATTCAATGGGAAGAGACTCCTTATCTCACTTGGACTTCAGTTATGGCATTTGTTACGAATTCAGAAAATTAAGCTTAAATTTACTAGTCTGGGGGGCGAACAAATTTGACAGGAGTTGCTCTTGCTAGATGTGGAGCACACCCTGATGGCAGGTGAAGTAAATGGCAGCATTTCCACAGAGGGACAGAGAAAGTCTCTGTGATAACAGACAGAAGTGTTGGTGCTCAGGACTGCTCAGAACCAACCCAGTCCTCAGGAGAAACAGGCTGAGTGCTGTTCTCATTGAAAAAACTCCATAGTAAACCAAAGGGACTGCAGGGATAAGTGGTGAATTGAATTCACCTTTTAAATTAAAGCACTTCTGCTTAGTAGATAGCTAATTTAGCTACAGTATTTTTTAGGTATGTGCTTAGAGAATTTTGATAGGTGCTAAATGCTGAAATAGAAAATTGCTCAGAAAGGTTTTCTATGATAGTCCTAGTAAACTAGCTTAATCATCTCCAGAAACATTGTACAAATCCAGCAGTGCTTGAAGCTCTTTCAGACATACCAGACAGGAGAATAAAACCAGTTTAGTCAAGTGTGATGTCTTATTGATGTTGATGGTTCTCTCTCGTGTCCTATCTCCTTTAACAGCCCTTCCAGGTCATAATCTAGTGTCAATATTTTTGCCATATAGTGACACTTATTTAGTATGGGTGATCAGTAATTAATTTCCAGATAGTCACTCAGGTGGTTGTTATGTTATTTGAAATAACCTGGCTTCTGCCAGACTGGGGAATAGCTTTACCTAACACTAATTATTTCCTCTCCCTTGTAATTCAGGCTGCCTGGAGATACTATGCTACTAACCCCAACAGGATTGATCTAGTTGCTACCTGGAGGTTTTATGAATCAATTGTATCGTTTCCATTTTTCAGGTAAGTGCATTGTCCACTTCTCCATCATCGTTTTCTGTGAAGTCAGGAAATGATACATAGACTTTATACATGTCAATGGGGCTTTTCTAGGTAACAGAGCATTGCAGAGAGGTTCTTAGAGGAAATGTCTAAGAAAAAACACCACAAGTGTTTAATTAAGGGTCGGTACATTTCTTTCCTTTTCTTTATCCTTTCTCACTCTATCTATTCCTGTATTATCCATTACAGAATCTTTTCTAGAAGGTTTCCTGACCTTAGGTTTTGTTCAGAGAATAATTCTCAGGCTCTCCTGGAGTTTAGACTCATTACTGTGACTTCAAGCATGTTCATTGTGCATAGGTTCTTCTGTGATTCAAATGTGACCTGAAATTTAGTAGGTGTTTTTCAAGTAAGGTCCTGGGAGAGAGGGCAAGGGAGTTCACTTCTCACCAGAGACTGGATTGCCAGTCTAAGCAGCACAGTTTGGTTTCAGGAACTTATACCACTTTTGTTGCTTTATGACTAGTTGAAAATGTATGTAGCTTTTATTCTGCTGTCAGTTATGATCACAGAACAAAAGAGGTGTAAACCATTAGCAACAGAGCAGCAGTTTCTGTTTAAAAATGTCCTGAACTTATTACATAAGTCTTCTCTCCTTGCTTTCTTGTAATGCTTCCTCTCTTCTATAAAAGGAAGGAGCAATTGGATGGTACTACCAGGTATGTAGCTGCCATTATTATAGCCTTGTTTTAATACAGTTATTGGAGGATGCAGGTTAAATGGTTCTTTGTGGATTCATGAGCTGTTAACAAAAACATGCTACTAACACCACAGATAGTCATTAAAAGTTATTAACCAAACCATTTCCTAATGGCTTGCTTTTTTCCCAATTTAAAAACACAGCTAAAATGTACAAATGAAGTGTTGCTTGTTGATTGTCTGTAAACAGCTTCATTGTTCGTTATGATTAATCATGGTGTAGATTTCTCCTGATCCATACCATAAAGTCAAGGTTTAGCATCCAGGTTGTTCTGGGGTGAATTTAAAGTCCTGTTTCACGTTATTGCTCAACAATCCTTCACACAGCAATGTTGCAGTGTAAGGGATCAAGTCTGTGGCGATTCATTATGTGCAAAGATTTATTGATGATAAATACTAAGATGGTTGACTAAGGTGGATCAGCAGGATAGTCAATCTCTCTGGCAGTACTAAAAAAGCTACATTAGGTTTGAGGCCTTGGTCCCACTCTTGCTGAAACAGATGGGAAAGCTCCCAGTCACTTTGGGAAATTTACAAGCAAAAAGAATGAAGGAGTCATTGATCCTAATAGTGGTCAGTCACTGAAGACTACAGCAGAGCAGTCAAGGTCTCAAATGGAAGTCATACATCTATAACCTCTTACAGTTAAGCTGCAGATTCAAAAGGGCATAAAATAATTCAACCTCTTAGGGTGAAAATGTGAAATACGTAATGATAAACTGCTATCAATGGATCACACACAGTGTAAGTCAAAAGAAATTAAAGGATAAATAGATCCACAGACTCGTGCTGAAGTTATTTGCACTTCCATCCCCCTTTGCAGCACAGGGGAAAAGAGCAAGAATTGTAGCAAGATTTTGAAAACTGTTAGTCAGAGGACAGGCCTAGGTTCCAGTCCCTGGCCTGATGATAAGTTATCTTTCTCTTTGTTTTTTCAACATTTCATGCAACACATGACAGTTTCAGTAAAGGAAGCTGAAAAAAACAGATTCACATTTACTGTTCTCCTATGATTTTATTTTTTAGTTCAAACCTCCTTTAACAAAAAAGAAAAACCTATCTCAAGTTTTCTTATGACACAGGCAAGTGCTGTAGTGCTGAATTATTGGGAAAAGATGACTGCCCCCTCCTGCCGCCATCATCATGAGCTAACCTGCTCCTTTTCAAAGACTGCCTGGATTTGTGAACCCTCATGAACGTCAGAGTACCATACATCCATGGCACTGCCCAGACTAAACAGTCATGAGCAAGCTCACTTGCACTAATGTAGGTGTCTGGAGATTTTAGCCATTTCTGGGGCTGCGAACAGCTGAATTTTGGTCTTTAATATGTAGGAGAGAGCTTAGGAGTTGAAATTCTTTTGAGTATGTAACTCCATACCTTGAGCCAAAATGTGTTCTGACTCAGATGCAGCAGCAGATTAAAATTAGGTAAGTGAATGATTGCTGCAGTTTCCTGTTGGCCACAGCCCCCCTAGAGAAGCTCCAGCACCTGCAGTGACAGAACAGTTCGTGGAGTAGCTTCTGAATTACTGTATCTTTCAGGCTAGTAGAAGTCATTTTAAGTTGATGTACTGGGTTAAAAACTAAAAAGTATGACTCACAGCTCAAAATGTTTAAAATTGTAATCCCCAGGCCCCTCATTCTAGCTGGGTATATCTTGCTTTTATGTTGTTACATATGTAATAACCTTCAGCAAAATAATCAGTAAACCTGGATTGGAGCCTTCTTGTTTGCAAAAATGTTTTTATGGAAAAAGCATTCAATAAGAGGGATTGGAAACCCTCCAGGTAAACAGAAAAATGATGGTACTTGTGGGAGCATCCACTGACTTCAGTAGACATAGGATAGAGCCATAAAATCAGGTTGTTTTGACAGCTCCACCTCCCATCTCTCATAAAACTTATTTACAGACCAGATAATTAAAAAAAAAACCCTTCTTCCTCTTACAGTGATTTAGTATAGAAAGTATTACTTGTACTCCACTGCAGTTTGCGTTTAAGGCTGTATTGAAATAAATGAGCAATAAGGGAATGCAGTCCTAGTGGAAAGAACAGCCCATAAGTGCACTCAGTCTCCAGGTTCTTGCACCAGTTAAGTACTTAACGGGAAAGCTGTAGTAATAGACTGTGTTGTCTGAACAATGGTTGATAAAGGAGAGAGAACAATTAGTCCAAAGCTTTCCCAGAAGAGTCCGAAAATTTAACTAGTTAATAAACTGAAAATGAGGTCTGGCTGCGTCAAGATTTGAGGATGGGTAGTGCTTTAAGTGGCAGAGTTTCTATTCTGTGATGTGAAAGCTCTTTAGGAGTTCCACAGTAGTAGAGTTGAACTCTGTGACAGATCCTTCTGGGATCTCTCCTTGGATGTAGGAGCTGGCCTTATGAAAAGTCACACCCAGGTGCAGCTCTTGTTCTCAGACCATTTGGGAAAAACAGAATAGACAACAGAGTGGAAGAGTCTTGTTTCAGAAGTTGGATTCCAAGGCAAGGCTGCAGGGAAGGACTTGTGATAGCAGAAAGCCAATTAAAGTTTGGCAATAGCCCAAGGCTTTACTGAAGCTCTTTCTAAACTGAAACTGTGAAGATGTGAGATATGATGAAGAGCATGTTGGACTACCATCGAGCTAGACAGTAGGCTCAGTCCTGTAAGCAGTGGTGGGAAGTAGTACATATGATGCTGTTCTCTTAAGAATAGCATGTTCCCTACGTGCCCTCTATAGTCCCTCAAACCAGGAGGAACTGGGACTGTGCTATTCATTGCTCACTGGCGGGGAGCTTAGTGACTTTATGCCAGAGGTGCCACTAGCTTTTTCTTCCTTAATCAGTGCCTAAACCTACCAGCCCATGAAAACTCAGATAGCAGTTGCTCTTCTGCACGTATTGTAAAGCTTTTTCATCTGGTTAGCTCCCAAGAAGGAAGATTTATGAAATATATGTATTAATGTTCATTTCTGCTGGAGTGCAGCAAATCATTCAGCAAATTAATTCACCTACGTTTAAGTTGGGCCTTTGCTTGACAGACATTGTTTATTTTGAACCAACTTTTTACATCTGTGTTTGAGGAATTGTGGGCCTGATTTTTCAGCGCTGTTGTTAGCAGCTATTCCACTGATCTTGACTAGTGTCAGAACTTTGACACTTGTATGTACAGGTACTTTAGCAAAGGATTTTGAACTTTCTCCTAGGGTCTTATTCCTAATCACCATTGTCCAACTGTAGACATCAGAAGAGCATGTTCATTTCAGAACAGTAACTTATTCCTGTTTCCTTATTTCTACAAGATAAATAATATTTCTCTACCTTTGGAAAGTTGGTTTGATTTTTTTTAAGTGGCAGAATCAACACTAGTCCTTCCTAGTATGTGAATATGAAAGAATGCATATAATATAGTACATTTTTTTTATTGCCAGTAGTAACAGCATAATGAAAATAAAGCCATACTTTGCAAGGTGGAAATTTCATTGTCAGCATTTCTTCTTTATGCATCTGCCAAAAAACAGGAAGGGGAAGAAGGCCACTCTGATCTGCACACTACATTAACTGCAAATGAAAGGCTGTTCCCATTCTTTTTCATAGAGCTTTTCATGGGTAATCATTAACGTCTCATCTTAATAACTTTTCTTCACTTTACAGTAATGTCATGTTTAGTAGGGAGTCATTCTTTGGATCAAGCCTCACAAGAAAACTTAGGTATATACATTAAAGTAACAATTGAGTCTTACTCTTTTCATATTTCTTGCATGCCATTCTCTGCCTGCAATTTCTGTTTTTACTACAGTAGTTCATCTAACCACCATAAAAAGGGGAGATAAGATTGAAAAGTTATTTAAGCATAAAAAGAAGGTTGCATGACCTTGCAGATAGTTCATTGTTCTGCTGTTCAGAAAACATGGGATCTAATCCTGGCTCTGACAATGATCTGCTTAGAAACAAGTGCTTTTCTGTTTTCATAGAATGGGAACGATACTAACCTACTCTGCAAACCATTTAGAAATTTACTGTAAGAAAAATATACTATAAGAGCTAAATACCATTCCTTATGCAGTCCCAGCTTTGCCAACACAAATTCATGCAAGTAACTTTGCATTTTAATTCAGTGGAACATCATATCCACATGTGTATTTGCAGGTTCTGGTTCAGCAAATGGAAAACAAGTGGATGCTTTTGATCATCTGAATAAAGTTAGTGACATAGTTAAATATCTTGCTGAACTGTGACCTAAGATTTGGGGCAAGAACTTTATCTTCCTGCAAAGAAACATGGAAATAATTTGTAGCATTTCAGGAATCTGAAAGACACATCATCAGAAATACTAATATTTTGACTAAATTGTCAAGAATTTTATTCTATCCCACACAAACATCTTGGTAGCATTCAACTTAGCTCATTGTTCTCATTCCCAGTTCACTCCACAAATGTGAAATCATCAACACACAACTTAGCTTTCCTAGCCTAAGCTCTTCAGCTTTTGGAGAGCAACTAGTGAAGCACTCCATTTTTACAATGGATGACTGGCCCATGGAAAATAGTCAAGAGACACTGATTTTGCAGTTTGGGTTGCTTTGCAGTGGTTGATACATGGAGATATGGTCACTGCAAAGTAAAGAGTGGATCAACACCTGTATGGTTTCTACATAAGTTTCTGGCTGCATCCATTGGTGAAAAATATCCATCCTGTTTTCACAAAGAATTGAATTTGGATTATTCTCCCCCTGGATTTGTGTGACATTGTTTATTTTTACCCATTTAGATATTTGCGGGTGAGAAGAGGGGCTGAGCAAAGGCCTTTAGTGTGTGTAAGGGCTCTTTCTCCATCTGAAGCACATCAAAGTTGAGCCTGTTAGGATCTGTGTTCATATTTCTGGGCAAATAATCTGGCTTGTAGGTGACTCTGGATTTAGAGTCATACCTACAATTAAATACCAATGAGGACATACACCACCAACGAGTGTGGAAATTGGTTGGCTAAAAGGGGTGTTTCCTCTTCAGACATCAGAAAGTTGCAAATTTAGACTTCAAGATTCAGGATGGTTTTTAAGTGGTTTTTAAAATGAAGACACTAGTTTTCAAGAAGTTATAGTCAATTATTTTGAGATTGAATATTTTTGTGAGTTCCTCTCTGTAGAAAAGAATGTTACTTGATTTCCTTAAAAGGGAAAGCTGGTTGGCCAAAGTTCTGAAGTACCTTGGAAGTGCAGAATGCTCTTTGTCTTATATTAAGAAAACACATTAACTGTCTGAGATCAGCTGAATGTATTCAGTGAGGGATTCGTGGCTGTCCTCATAACGTTAGTTTCGTGCTAATTTCTATTGGGAATAGTTCAAAGGAGAATACTGCTGGAACATTCAGAATGTCTGATTTCCCAGAGCTCAGTTCGCCTATATAAGTACAGCTGATGATGTGGTAAAATAATTACTGCCTTTTGCTTCGAGACATACTAGCTAAACTGCAAAAATATGGAAAAATTTCCCGATTGTTATTACTCCTTGTTAGATGAAAGTGGTAAATACATGGAAGAGGGCTGTGGTTGATTCACTGTTAACATTAATTCATAATTTTTCTTCTCATACATGTACCATTTGTTTATGAAACTCCAATGCTAGGCAAAGCAAAGAGAGGAGAGTATCTGGCTTGCATGATGGGATGTAACTGCATTGTTTCCTTGCATGACTGTTTCTGGAAAAGTATTTCTAGTTCAGTGGTTCCCACTCTTTTTTCTGAGCAAGGGTAAAACATCTGCTGCAGAAGCCAGCCACCAAATTCATCTCTCAGGTGTTTCAAAATAATTCCCACTTTTCTTGGGGAGAAATAATCTGGGAGCTGAATTTTTCTTTAAGCAGGAGGTTTTCAAGCCAAACTGTCTACACTGCTTCTGCTTTCTTCCCTTTATGGTGGTCTGTGTCTACCACAGAGTTAAGGAGTTCTCATCCTGGAACTTCGCTTAAAACGACAAAGGTTTTGGGAAAATTTTATTCCACCACAAGGAGATTATGCAATAGCATGCGATACAAGCAATGACAGCGTATCCAACCTAGTCAGAAAACTACTCTACACTTTCATCAGCATGTTTGGGATGCATTTGAATCCTCTCAGTTTCTGGATCTGCACTGGAAGTCAGGAATCACATTTTATTAATGTAAGGAAGCCAAATGAAGTGGGACTGTCAGAAGGGGAGGGGGAGTAGCTAATATCAGTAGGAGGAGTCTGAAAGACAAGCAGCAGTACATGAATCTGTGGGTGGGAACCACTGTCCTAGCCACTCTCATGAAGGATGATGTGATCAGCGCATGCTTCATACTCTGAGAATGAGCCATGCGCATGCTGTTTAAATGAGATTGTGTCATGAGAACAAATGTTCCCTAAGTCTTTTTAAAATCACAATGAAAACAAAAACCCCAGCAGACCCAGATTTCATCCCTTGGAAATGAGAATAAAGTCCAGTATTTTTTTTTTTTTATGATGATAGCTAGTAATTATCTGGAAAGAAGCTTGGGTTTTGTTTTGAGTTTTTCTGTATACAACATAACTGTTGTATTTTTTTCATATGAAGCTGATGAATTATTTTCTAATGATTCTACTGCTCTGGCTGCCTGGATATGAACACAATTGTCTATATTTATTGGATAAATATATTGTTATGAATCTTCATGTTACTTTAAGGGTTAATCATCAGGACTCAATTAATGAGGAAGGCTTCAGCTGAGGTAACTCTAACTTATAGAGTAGAGACCTGCTTTTTAAATTATTTCTTATCTAGATCTTTCTGTAGTGAATAACAACAGACAGGTTCCCCTGGCTGTAAAAATCATCCCAAAGTGAAATGAACTGCACTCTGTAGGTTGCTAACTTCCCACTGATTATAGAAAGGGGTCTAAAGATTAATTTTAGATGGGACATTTAAGTTTTTAAACAGCTAAAGACAGATCAGGTGAGTTCTAGCTCCTAAACCTAAGATGCTTGAGCAACAGTCTTGGGACAACAGTTTGTTCCTAAACTTACATTTAAAGAATGATGAGAAACCCCCTAGAAGGAGAATTTTGGAATGCTTTTGGTTCATATTAACTACCTTAAACCTCACCTCACCAAAAAAAAAACCAAAACCAAAAACCAGAAAACAAAAAACAAACCACCAAAAAAAGCAACCCACAGTTGAGTATGTCTACATATGCAGTGGAAAATGTCACTGCAAATAAGTAGCTTTTTGTGCTGAATACAGAGGAATATTTTGATCTATGAAGAGGATATAAAATCTTGATCACTCCTATTCTTGTAGAGCTCAGTGGCAGAGATTTCTGCATATATTGCCTATATTTCTGTCTTATATTGGAAAAAAAAAAAAACAATCCACAAGATTAATGTTTTGGATACTTTGCATCATCCTTTTCCTTCTGGTCTGATCACTGTAGATCCTTCCAATGCACTTTATGCCTCCTTGTCTTTTGGTAAGGAAGGCTGCTATTACGGGAGTTTTAAGGGGCAAACTTTGAGAGACCTGGATATGTATTTTGAAGTACTAAGCAAGTTTCTGGAGAGTGAGTCAGAGGTTATATGTAATGACAACTATATTCTTCTAGTATAGTATTAAAGTGCTTTTAATAAACAGCCTGGTTTTCTGCTTCTTCGTCTCTCAGGTTCTCTGCCTTAAACATATTATTGTCTTGAGAACTTCTCTGTAGTGTTATTATATCAAATTTTGTGACATTTAATACATTGCTTGAAGCCAGTGTGTGGTGTGTGACCACTTCTTGCCTTTGAGGAATTGCCCCATCATCTGAAATCATCTGAGTTCCACTGCTAGATTTCATCCTTCTAGGAGCTTCCCTCTCATCCTGGAAGGTCTCTCCAGAAGCTCTTGAACCAAGACAGTAAATCTTGAAATCCTGAAGTACAGGTGGATTACAGTCTTCCCTTTCATTTGAGATTCATCTATAATTGGTGACCTGTTAATCCCCCCACCAGGAAAAGCTGATCTCCACAAACCTGTTGCACATAAAACTTTTTCAGACGTAGGGAAAAATGTCTTCATTTTATTATCACTGAATAGATCTACTAGCCCTAAAAATGCTTCAACTTCTTCCTTCTTATAGCTTATTTCATAGGTTCATTTAGCCTACATATGTCATCACCATGCCAAGCATGCTAAGTTGCTGTTTTTCTTCACACTGAAGACCTCACAAGCTCATTCCCTGTAGCGTCTTCATGTCCATCAATTTATATTGCTTGGCTGACTCTTTGTTATTATTCAGCTAGATTTTTGGTGCATTTCTATGCATTAAAATCCTTTTCAGTGGTGTTCCATGATTCCAGACTCTTCTTGACTATCCTTTTCAAAATTAATTTCTTCTTCAAAGTTCAGTTTTATTACTATTGAGACATGAGAATTTCTTTTTCTCCCAAAAACCACACACAACTCATTCAGTTGACTTACTTCCTCACCTTATTTTTCATGCCTTTTCTAAACTTGCTCATTAGCTGTTGTCTTCTCATGTATATATTTTTCCTATGTATGGTAGCTGAGTCCTTGAAGAATACAAGTTTCGTGGAAATGCCACAGAGTTAAGACACCTGTCTTATAAAGCACTAGTGCTCTCAAATCTGGCCTCTGAAAGAATAGAGAAGTGATAATGATGCAGAAGAGAGGTCACAGGATTTTCCCTGTCTTAGCAGAACACAAACTGCTTGCTGGGACCCCGCACTCACCATCAGTTCAGCCTTTAGGACACCTTGGTAGATCAATTGGATCAAGATTCCAGTCCAAAAGCCAGCACTACAGAAACCAGTATTAAACAAGTGCTTAAGACCAAACATGAGACTGCCCTACACGTTCTGTGGTGACTAATTTGCCACAGGTGCCAACAAGTGACCTCTCATATTTTACTGCAAAGAAGTAATTTCTGATGTCTGCACTTCATATATCTTCCCTCCATGCCATGAATTCCTCAGGAAATTACATTAGGACAAAGTCTGAGTAATATTAATACCATTCACTTAGGCTCTTCTAATTCTTCACTCAAATCCATACTTTTATCTCCTCACATCATTGACTTCAGTCCTGGTAACGCTGCTATTTCAGAACTAGGTTTGTGTCTTCATACTCACACAAGTCCTTCTTAGTTGCTACTTCCATGCTTGCACACACATATGTACTTGATACATGCAATGAAAGGGCAAGTGCCTGAATTTATTAGGCTGCAGAAATTGCATTCACAAATATCGTAATGTTGTCAAAAACAAAATTCAGAAGGCCTGAAAAAGTATCCTACACAAAGGTTTAGTGCTTCCATCTTTTCTGATGGGGAAGCTCAAATTTCATTACCTTCTGGGTCAAAAATGTATCAGTCACAAACAGATAGTAGAGATGACAGCCCCAGTAAGTCATATTTAAAAACAAACAAACAAAACCAAACCAAAACAGAAAAAACCCTGACACAGCTGTGTTCTTCAATGCTTCAGATCAGGTAGGAACTCTGAATGCTGTCAGTTGTGATATTCCTTCTGGAGTCAGCACTCTTGTGAAAGCTGCAAAGTCATCATATGTGTCTTTAAATCCATCTTGCCTTTATCATTTTAAGAAGAATGTCCTAAGAACTTCTGTTGTGGTGTGATACTGCCACAGACGGAGCTCTGAGATAGAAGTAGGTCCTTTCAAAGAGGTGCACCAATGGCACCAGAGCCAGCTGGAACACAAAAATAATCCATCTGACAAAGGCAACTCCTTACATAGAGAATAAGTAGTTCTATGAGTGAGACTCTTCACTTGCAAGGTCTGCACATGTCTCCAATCTTTGCCCACTATGTCCTTGCATGGTGAACTCTCCCCATGTTGCCTCTCCTGCCAGCAAATTTAGTGGCTTCTGCTGAGTGTACTGCACTGTTTTTTCTGGTCACGACTGCTGTTCATCCTTCAGCTCTTCTCCCATCTGTGGCTCTCAGAAATCTGATAGCTGTAGTGGCTTGTTCTGTCCCCCAACTCACCCTGCCTGACCTGGTGTCCCACACAAAAGTGCTTCTTGACCATGTGTGCACAATTCACCTCTCCCCAGAGCTGTCCCACACTGCAACGTCCAGGAACGTCAACTTTCCTGACATGGCTTAGCCCCACATTTTAGAATAGAATATTTCAGTTTGAAGGGACCTACAGTGATCATCTAGTCAGTTTTTTAATAAATGCACAATTAACAAATATTTAAGCAACAAAGTGAAGAAGCATATCAAATATTTATACCATCTATCACCTGTGAAGTGTTCAGACCATATTTAATCTGATACACTCACTAGAAAATTATAGCAAAATCCTTTTGTGTTGCTCTTTTCAGTGGTATTAGTAATTGCCTTTAAGACTGTTACAGTCATCAGGCTGTCAGAAGGGTTACCAATCCTGGTCTGATGGCAGGTAGATGCAATTCCAGCTAGATGTTGTCACTGAAGGAAGAATGCCTTTGGTTAGTAAATCTGTAAGAGGACAGTGAAAGGAATCATCGGAGAACAAAATATGTCACTTTACTACAATTTGTATAGGTCATCTCTATTTCTAGTATAGTGAGAGATGACTGAAAGTGAATGGTGGAGAGAACTGAGTAGCTGCCCTGCCACATACCCAGTAATTGCTTGGCAATACCTTTCCAGTGTTTTGCTCATAATTTATTTAGTTCACAGCACATCAGACGCTCTTTTCTTCTGGCTATGCACATGAGTTATTCCTTTAATAGTCTGCCACAGACTCACTAGTTAAAGAAAGCACTGAACAGGAAAGGCCAAGCATCCTTATCATTAGACAGTATAACTACCTAAGCAGGGGTGTTTCTGTTCTTAGTGATAAATCTAATGCTTCAGTCACACTACAGGAGCTGAAGCACTGTGATATGTTACATGGAGAGGACAGCAAGACCCTCTGGTAACATTTTCAACATTGACACAAAAAATGTTCATAAGAAGCAGTTAATTATCTGTGGATCTTAGCTGTTGCTTACAAAGACATTGATGTATTATGGTAGCCCCAGCAGTGTCCTTGTATACAAAACATTTATTTAGCCCATTATATACTTAAAGCATCATGAAAACAAGTTGAAAGTGTACAAAGGAGGAAAATGATTACTTTTGCTTATTTTGTAGCCAAAAGCTGGGTCTCTTGGATCGGGTTCGTGGTACCAATACTAAAGGAAAGCTATTTACCCCTCTGAATGTAGATGCCATTGAAGAAAGTCCTTCAAAAGAGCCTAAGAATGTTGTCTTGAATAATAAGGAGCGTTTTCGCACTGCATTCCGAATGAAAGCGTACGCTTTTTGGCAAAGCTCAGAAGGTAGCCCATCTGTGTTGATTTCTTTCTATCCATCCCTTATCCTTCCCATTTTACTTTGTTCCTCTGCATCTTCTGTTGAAGGTTTGTGACTTTTGGGCCAAGCATGGCTGGTCCCTGGTTTTACCTGGCACATTTGGGCAAGCTCCAGGAAATGAATCCTGGAGTCCAGGCAACACAGTGCTTGAAATAAGACAATGACCTTCCATAAAACCAGCAATTGATATGGGATAAAGCCGGTGGTGGAATCAACCTATTTGACCTGGAAAAAGAGGGCACACTGGACAGTGAACCTATATCCCCAAAAAAAGCACATGCCATTATGGCTCATTTTATCATCAGGGATGCTCTGCTAAGGTTGCTCCCTCCTGGACTGCATCCAGCCCTGCCCTAGCCTGTGCCCAGGGATCTCCAAGATCTCCTCACTGTGATCTCTTAAACCTTATTTTATAGAGTGAACTGCTGCTTCCCTCCCACTCCCCCTAAGACTGCTGCCCCTCAGCAGGTTTCCATTGGGTGTCTGTGCAACATCACAGGGCATTTTTCGTCTCAGCTTCCCTGGGCATACATTTTCTTCTTCATGGCCATAAGGTCTAAATGATCTTTAAGTAACAGTTTCTGCTTTATTGTACCAGCTGGCATCAGTGCAGGCTGGGCATACCACCATGGAGGTAGTCTGGGTGTCCACACCAGGAACTTGATTATTCTCTTCCACAAAGGTAAATGAGCTCCAGGCAGCGCAACTGGGAGGAGAACTTGGCCTGTTGTTTCTACACCTGCTTTAGCCTTATGTAAAATAATTCTGGCAAAGGTTTTTTTGTTGTAAAAGCTCCTAAACGTGGGAACATATAAATCCATTGGAAAGAAAGAACAGTTCCCAATGTTTCAGAAATGCTGGAATCTGAGAGGAGATCCCTCAAACAATGTCTTACAGCTGTCCCAGCAGAATTATCAAATCTCTTTCAAGACCTGACCAGAGAAAGAGGAACCTGCAAGAGATGTTCCTTTACTAAATTACACTTACTTTGTGTAGTGATTTAGTCACCTAGACCTCCCTCTAAATATTGTATGGTCAGGTGTTCACACAGCTTTTTTTTGACCTGCTTTGCAGATGCAGGAACAGGAGAACCCATGACAGAAGAGAGAGGCGACAGTAGCGACTTCCTTATGGAAGATATGATCCCCACATTCAAGACAGCCATCCGAGCTGTCAGGTAAATGTCTCTAGTGCTGCTCAATGCTTTGGTTTGACTTTGAATGCTTAAGCTTCAGAAAATCACATTACCATGTTGCTACATGTTGATTCATTGTTGCTGTTATTAATTTTTAAAAATGCAATAGATAAGTAATTCTGCATATATTGAAAAGACAGGCTCTATTTAAAGACCTCTTTGAAAATATTCAGAAGGGAAAATGTTTTTCAGTAACATTGACCATGCCATTTTTGCATGGTCATAAATGTATTTATTTTAAAATGATATTGTATACAGCTCCTCATTAAAATATGATGTAAGTATAGCATGCCTCAATTTAGCGACTGTAGTATTTATGTAGAACTGTAATTGTTGCTTAACAATAAACTCTGAGCTGACTCAACTCTTTTTTTATTCAGAATTGTATGAGTGTGCAATATATTTTTCAGCTGTCATATTTTAGTAGATGCTGAGGTCTCAATTTCAGCAGCCTTCAGCTTGTGACATGTGTCACCCCTGTTTTTGTCTCACAGGATATTCCCTAGGGTTAGAAAACTCCTAGTAAGGCTTGATAATGTGTTTAGCACATCAAGCACATAGAATTCATTCACTGATGCTCTGTTACTCCTCCACTGAGTATTTTTTACTCTCCCTGAAAAATGCGCCCATGGAAAACACTCTGCTTTCATTGCAATTGCTTTTTATTCCAGAAGATGTTAAGTTTTGGGCCAGGGAGTTACTACCTTCTAGGTGAAATACTGCAAGTCTGGAGTGCCTCAAAATTGTTTTTTTATAAAAGCTTCAAGGGAGATTGTTACAAGTATATAACCACATACTTATGTATGTATAACCATAATATATATTTTCCTGGTTCTTTTCCAATTGGGTGCAGAAGAACCAGTCATTAAAAATTTCAAGTTTTCTCAAGCCTGCTGAAGGCCATGTCCTGTAGGCTTTGCTCATGTTACCCATGGCTGCTTCCCTCCCGCTGGAAGTTTCTTCATCCCTCCTTCCTCCTCAGTTTTCCCTTTCTTTCCCTGATACCTGCTTGCTTTCAAACACAGACTATACGTATAATCTGTCCTGTTTTCCAGCCCCACCTCCAGGAGACATGCTATTATTACTTTTGCAAATCTTCCTTTCCCACATCCTGTGCAAATCTAATTGATTCATGCAATTTCCCTTTAAACTGAATCATGAGCCAAGCTTTTCTTTTTTTTTCTCTTATATAGTTTACCCAGACCCTGAATGTTAATGGGAAGTAATTCTTTCAGCCAAAACAATTTAATGGATTTCCAGGGTCATGATCAAGGAGATTTTAAATTGAAATTGCTATCAGTGTGATCCCTATTTTTCATTTATGCTTTTTAAGTATAGTTTTGCTGTTATTAAATATAGTTTGGCTATAATAGGTATAGCTATAATTTTGAATCTTGAAAGATTTATAAGCAACAGAGTTAAAGAGTTGAAACCCCTTAAAAAGTCATAATAGAATCTTTGCTAAATGAAAGTTTATACTTTCAGATGTTACAAGGGTTAGAAAAACCCCACCAGCCTTGAATGTAAAACAGGTCAGAATCTTGACAGTTGACAGCAATTCCCCAATCCAGACCAATAAGAATATGGATACACTACTAAGAAGGCAAACCCTCGGACCTCAAGCCTAAAATAGATTCAAGAAATAAAATAGTTTGCATTCTTACATATGTTTCTTGTCTGTTTAATATATATAACAGTGTAAACAAATGTATAAACAGAAAAGAATGAAAAAAGAAGAATGCCAGTGTTCAAGTGCCCTTATTATAAGAATTCTGTTATTAATTCCTAGGATGTTTTATGATAATAATTATTACTATTATTATTACAACAATGACAACAATAATGTTATACTGCTGTTTTTTTCAAGGATACTTCAGGTGGTTCTAACACTTTTTCTTTTCTCCATAATTTGAACTGCTGCTGACTTCTTAACTTTCACATTTCTATCTAATTAACATTTCCTATCCAAAATTTTCCCAGGTGCAAAATTAAAACCAAGCTGAAAATGGTTCAGCATTATATATACTATAAATTATCTTTATAACAGGCTGAAACATAAAAAAAGCAGCTTCAGCTTCACAGTTTCAAACTCTCCTGTGACTTGTATTGTTCAAAACAAAATTCCATGTATTTCATAGCTTTGAACCATTTCTAGTTATGATGATAGTAATGAAAAAGACATTTTGTGTGTATAATTTATTTTGGCCTATTAATTATGAAAAGCCAACTATTATGTATTTACAAATGTAGTATGATATTAGACATTCTCTACTTATGTCTTATTGCCTTGTTTTGAAATAACATGCTCATTTTCCAAACATCCAGAGTATTTATCAATTATTTGATAACATTGCAAATTATCATTATGGAATTTAAGTAAGAAGTTAGTAATTTTTCTGTTTATTATGCAGAATACTACAGTTTCGTCTCTATAAGAAAAAATTCAAGGAGACTTTGAGGCCTTATGACGTAAAGGATGTGATAGAGCAATACTCAGCAGGACATCTTGATATGCTTTCCAGAATAAAATATCTTCAGGCGAGGTAAGAATCCTCTGGTAAATGGGAAAATGTATAGCTGTGCTGGCAAAATAAAAGCATAGTTGGCCTACTTGCATACAAGGCCACCCAGAAGCTATGTCTTTGCATAGCGTAGGTGGTCAATAAGAAAGCCCTTTCCCCAAAGAGTATAGGCAAGTGAGCAGCTAGCAGGGGTAACTGCAGTGGAAGAGGCAACTGGTTCATATTTAGAACAAGGAAATTGGACTAAAAAAATCCTGTGAATTTTCTTGACCGTTGCCTTCTTTGATTAGGATCAAGTTTCTCCCTTTCTCCTCTTTTTACTGATGATAAGTAAAAGCAAGAGTTGCTCTACACAGAGCTTTTCTTTGGGCTGGATTCTCTGCTGACCTGTGCCTGGTGAAACATTTCACACAAGTGCAAAAATACATCAGCACAGAGGGTGTTACATCCCCTTCACTCAGGTGTAAATTGACCTATATGAAAAAAAATGGAATTTCAGGCCTTGGTGACTGTTCAGGTGCAGTCTGCCCCCACAGTTGGTTCCTCACGGAAGCAGTTCATCACAACATGTTTTTGAGGCACGTCTACAGAAATTTGTGCTGTTTGCATCCTGAGCCGTGGGCTCAGGTCAGAACTTGAGCTAGTAAGTTTGTCTGGGTTTGAGTGTACATGCGTATGTGTGCACGTAGCTGTATGACTCCAGTCTCAGCACAGCACTGCCCTCATTCCCTGAGCCCCCTCGAGTCACTTCGAACAGCAAAGTGCCACTCTTGATTTCTTTCAAGAATGGGCTGAACGAGTGCAACTCTTGCTGCACATTTGGACCTTATCTAGACTTACCTTGAGTTTGTAAGGCTGCTCTGATTCTTCTGCTGAACTTCATAATTTCTTATTTCAAAGTGCTTTTCCAAGTACTGAGCTATCTCATTTTCAAGTATATAATGTCTGGTTCTTACATCACTGTTATTGCTCTAGAAAAGCTGCTCTTTTTAATTGTATACCACACAACATGATTGTTACTCTATAAAATGAGCTCTGCATCACATGAGCTTAGGTTTCAGTGCAGTAGTATCTTTTTGAACTCAGGAAATTAAGGAGAGCTCATGTCAGAAATCTGCATCAGTGGTGGGGTCTACATGCCTTCTACTGGAGATCCCTCCTTCACCTCAGAATGAGGTGCTGTGTGATTTTGGACAGCAGAGCACCTCTCAGATAGTCACTTGAGTCCTAGCAGCAGTACAGGTGCCTGACATGAGGCTGATCTCACGCAGTGTTTATGGCAGAGCTTTGTGGGGTGAAGACACATCCCAGGTGAGTCAGGACAAGAATCACAGCACAGCCTCAGCCCTGAATGTTCAGATCAGCAATGCCATGCCCCAGTATAGAGAATCACCAGCATAAATGCCCCAGTATAAAGAACTGCAAAATTTCAACAGACATTTTGCACATAGACAGGGAAGACCTTTTTAGAGGTCTTTGAAGAAAAAGCATAATCCTGGCAAGACGGATTAAATTCCTCCTATAGTTGACATAGACCTAGTTAACATGATTAAAGGCCTTTGTGGCACAATTAATCCCTGCTTAAACCAGATGCCTTCATTTTATCAGTTGAATCTCCCTTACTCTCCCTGCGTTTTTTTCACTGTGTTGACTAGATTTCCACTGATTGCAACCGGACAAAACCAGGGATGTGAGTCCTATTCGTTGTGTCTATGAACAGCAAGATGCCACAGGAGTTTGATGAGACATTTATTGATGGCCCAGCAGTGCTTGGGTGCCTAGCAAATATCTAGCTAGCTTTGTGAGGTTTGCCTTGAGCTTTTTTGAGTTCCATTTTCAAAACTCTCTGGGACAGCATGAAACCACGCAATGTACCTGCATGGATTGTCTGATAATACAGATAACTGCTCTGTCGACTAGTGCTGACTGATATCTGTCCAGTTTGATGTGTGGGCTGAATGAACAGAGGCTTGCCTGCACCTGAGCAGTTAGATATGCCAAATGAGAGAATATATTGATATAGTAAAAGTGTGTAAGTAAGTGTATTGATGCCTTCCAACCAATCCTTTTGGTTTTGTTCCAAATGAAAACTCAAGAAGGCTTCCTTGTGAAACTCCATTTATAGTTACATTTTCAAACTAAATGAATAATTAGTAAAGACAAATAAAATACTGTTAATTAGGCACAATAACTGCTAGAAAGTCATTGGTTTATTAAGAGTGTCAGGAATTGCCATCTTTTGCTAAATTCTGAGTTTCACTATCCAGCACAAAACCTGATGGGTCTCTCCTGATATTTTGAGGAGCAGCTGTTACTGGAGGCTTTTTAACAATCGCGCTATCTAGTTCCTTTGAAGGAAACGAACTCATGTGTTTCACGTGTCAAAGCTTGGAAACAGTAAGGTAGATAATTACTTAATTACCATTAAATTACCAGGTAAATACAATTAAATGTATTGATTGTGGACCCAGCACAGAACAAACATATCATGACCCTCAATATATTACCAAATCCAAATGTGCTTCCTTTTTGAATATTTGCTACTGGTTGCTGTGGAGTATCATGTGTTAGCATTTAGAGATGGACTTATGCAGTTGCACTTTTCTTTTTTTCAGAGTAGATATGATTTTTACACCTGGACCTCCATCTACTCCCAAGCATAAGAAATTGCAAAAGGGAGGAGTTTTCTCTTACCCTTCACAACAGTCTCCCAGGTAAATTTTTTATGCCTAGTATATAGAGAGATATAGAGATATAAAAAGTTCATTCATACCAATAAGCATGCCCCCTCATTCATCCAGACAGTAGACTGTTTAATAATGATACTGAGATGATATGTTGCTACAAGATACACATGTGTAAATGTTAAGCCAGAAAGACAATAGCTTCCCTAAGAAAAATGTATGATGGAAATCTAAACTTAATGGCTTCTTAATTGTCAAGCTCAGCTTCTCCACAGTTTGGAAATGTTATTTTTATATAAAATACACACATTTGATAGCTGATGTGCTGAATTTCTAATATTCAGTTAGTAAATCCACTTAAAAATTCAATAAAAATCACCAGTAGTTTGAAGGTAAACCAGTTATCTTCCTCAAGTGAAGAAAAGTTTTGTTATAGCCCCCCACCAAATGGCAAGCGCAGGGTTTTAATGATGCTGCTTTTAAAGCAATGATTGGTGAAAATTACTGAAAACAAATTGCAATACCAGGTTTCTGGGTGTGAAAGTTACAGCATGTTATTGTATTGCTGCCTTCCTGGTAGCAAGAATTCAGTAATAAATTACATTTCTTCTGTTATTTACAACTATCACTCTGTCAATAAATACCCATGAAGAACCACACAAGACCATCAACAATCTGTCCGCAAAGCTGTTATGGTTGCTCAGAACAAAAGTAATCTTACAGATAATAAATTAACTTGGCTCTGTATGGTTTATCCCACCCAATAAAAAATACAAAAACATGTAAATATGAAGACAGAGACCTACATATATGGAAAAGGCAATGATCATTTGGGAAACAGCAGATTGCAAAATTTGAATGAGCCCTTACCATCAGTAACCCAATGTGCAAAATCTGACATGTTTTAGTTATAGTTTCTGTTTTAGTAAGATATATTGACAGCTATAGTTTTAATTTTGTCAAAAAAGACGAACTGGACCTCTTGAACCAAAAGTTTTAGGGTGTATTTGTTCTAAGCCCTGTTAAAGAACAAGTGCTTAGAAGTTGTTTTTCTAGACTTGAACATAGGTTATGGCAAGACATAGATTCCTTTGAGGTTGGTTTGGAATCCTTTTGGTAAAGATTTAACTTCATAATGATCACCCTAGATCCTATAAAATTATAAATCAAAGTTCTTTAGTTAAGCAGATATCATCTTCTTATCTCCTGAAGTTAGTCCATCTGACAAATGGGCAGTAGAAAATCACATAGAAGAAAATTTATTCTGGAATCTACTTTAAATCTGCAGGCCAGACTCTCTTTTGAGCATTTCCAGTCTTTGCCTCTTACTATTTGGTTTAATGAAATTCAGAAAAAAAAAAAAAAAACAAAAAAAAAACCCAACAAAACCAAACAAACAACCCAGAACACTCAGCCTTGAAGCTCAGATTCAATCTTCAAAAACACTAATTATGAAGAATTAGATTTAAAAACACATGGCTGTCTGTAGACCCACTGTCTAGACTACCTCAACATTTTTCACACACCTGAAATTATTCCACTGAGTCTGAGATTGTTTTCACTTCCATTTTGAACTTTTTGTTTGCTCTTGGTTTTTCTTAATCTTTATCTCAATTTTGAACCAAAATAATCTTAAATTAAAAATCAAGGACACATTGTTTGGAAGTGCCTTGGAATTGCATAGAACAGTCTTTTGCTCCTGTTTGTATGATAAATAACTAAATTCAATTTTTTTTTCTTAAATGGGGCTCCAAAGAGCTATATGAATATACCACCAAGATGGTAATTCTGTTTTCTGATATGACTTACTGTGATGCAAAGAAAAGTTGAACACTAACAGAGTTATTAATTCTTTGTAGAAATGATCCATATGTAGCCAAAGCATCTACAGCAGATACTGAAGACCAAAGTATGATGGGCAAATTTGTTAAAGTTGAACGACAGGTATGTAATTTCATTACAATGATGGAGGCTGAGGCACTTGTACAGAAATGAGAAAGCTGATCTAGATTCTGTATGAGTCTTTGTCTGACTCAGGCAGATTTGTACTGTTGGTGATCAAGACTCACACAGATCTTGAACTAATGATCATAAAACTATGTTATTTGGTTTTTATGAAAGAATTTAATTAACTGGGAAGCGTGCATTTTGAAACCTGTTGAATGAATGTCATTATATATGGCAGCAAGACCCTAATCATGATGTTTAGATGGGACTTTTTCATTCCCTTAAACTCCATATTCATTGTGTCTGATGTTTTACCATGAACACCACCTTCTTTTGCAGGGTCTGGCACTCCAAAGGATTGCCTCCAGAGGTGTTTTTGGGCCCTCCTTGTGCATCCTAACCTATTGTTTAGCAAGTCAAGTCACTCTTATTTTTAAATACATAACTAAGGTGGAGGCAAGTGGCATTGATTGACATCAATTCCTTTAATGGAATGTAAATATTCAGGCATAAAATACTATCAAAAGAGAAAGGGAATTAGTCCTGATATCGAACCTTGACTACTAAGAGTTAGAGAATAGGTCTGTGTGCAAAGGTAATTCCATCTGTTGGTTTTTGGTAATAGCTATTTACCATATGGTATCAAGACTTTGATTATAATATTGTGAACTGCTGTTAGATGCTGTACTGCCAAATATCCAGCAACACTAAGAATTTTTTTTGGCACAGTTTGTAGGGACATGTCTTCTTAATCTGAGGAAATTAGAGGATAAGAAGGCATCCACTGCAGTCCAGCTTCCAAGGGAAAGTCTGATTATCCTATAATTAATTATCTTGATGACAATAAAGATGGTGGCACACCATTGCTGGAGGTAGTCCACTTATGGAAGGATTAACTCTTTCATTGAACTTGAGATAATATCATAACATTGGTATTTTTCAGGTTAATGACATGGGGAAGAAACTGGATTTTCTTGTTGATATGCATATGCATCATATGGAACAGCTGCAAATACAAGTCGCTGAGATAAGTCCACTGAAAGAAGCTGCTTTTCCTGCAAAGGAGAAGAGAGAAGAAAACAAATATTCTGAATTAAAAACAATAATATATAAATACACTGAGCAGCGTGCTCCTGAAACTCCTTACAATTTCCAGCAGGTTCCAGTCAACAAAGTCAGTCCTTATGGTTTCTCAGCACATGGTCATATGACTCATTCACAACCTTTATCAATAGGTGGGCAAAACTCTGGCAAACTGCAAGCCACACCTTCCACAACTTCGTATGCAGAAAGACCAACAGTTTTGCCTATATTTACATTAATGGACTCCCAGGTCAGCTGCCACTCTCAAGGAGACCTACAAAGCCCTTATTCAGATAAGGTGTCTCCAAGGCAGAGAAGGAGCTTTACAAGAGACAGTGATACTCCATTATCCCTTCTCTCCGTCAACCATGAGGAACTAGAGCGCTCCCCAAGTGGCTTCAGTATCTCCCAAGACAGAGACGACTTCCCATTTGGCCCCAACGGGGGATCAGCATGGATGAGAGAGAAACGCTACCTAGCAGAGGGGGAAACGGACACAGACACCGACCCTTTTACACCAAGTGGCTCCATGCCTTTGTCTTCTACAGGAGATGGGATTTCAGATTCAATATGGACCCCTTCAAATAAGCCAGTTTAAAAGTGCGTGTGGGGGCAGTCACTGGTTGACTTCTCCATGTAATGTAAGCATACTTTGTATATCTCACTTACTCTACACCCAAAGCTTACTAGGTCAAAACACCAATGGCTGCATAAGATGCATGTGGTATTAGTGGTAGTCATTCTGCACCATTTCATACAATTTACTAATGCAGTTTTTTTCATGCTACCAAAACTAAGGAGCTTAGTTTTGAGCATGGTTTGCATGACTTTACCCTATATAAATGGTACAGCTGATTTCTTCCAAGATGCATATCTATCTGCCACTCTTCAATACAACAATGGTGAATTGAGAACAGGCAAGATATGGTGGTCCTTGCTACATTTTGTAAACAGAGCAGCAAAGTAGAAATATTTTCAGGAGCAGTATAGTATCCCTTTGTAGAAACACAACGTCTGAATCCATTTTCCAATATTAGTAAATCAATCTCTAACCAACCTAGCCAAGAACATATAATATTCAAAGCAGGGAAAAAGCTGAGTCAAAGTAAATGACCTTACTGAAATGTTTTTGTGATGTTATCACTCATACAACTACCTATGAAATACAATGTCAAAATGAAAATTTGAATAGAATTTAAAATTACCAAAGCCATCTCCTGGGATTGATCATAGGTATTTGTGGATGCCCCATCCCTGGAGGTGTTCAAGGCCAGGCTGGATGAAACTTTGAGCAACCTGGGCTAGTGGAAGGTGTCCCTGCCCATGGCAGGGGGGCTGGACCCAGATGATCTTTCAGGTCCTTTCCAACCCTAACCATTCTATGATTCAATGATTCTATGACTCTATTTATTTATTGTAAAATGTAGATATAAATCCCTCAAAATGCTTTGAAAATCTTCACTGGTGGTTATAAAATTGCTCAAAGCATGACTACAATGATATTTTGTAGAAAATCTTTTGCTAAGCCTCTTTGCTAATTGTGAGGCCAGTTTTCTTCTGTTCCAAAAAATAAGGTTGTTCAGTGTAGTTTTTTTATACACTCTATTCTTTTACTGACTTATGTGCTGCTAAGGAAGCTCCATAATGTAACTGTGCCTCAGTTTCACAATTTGTTACTTGGGAGTTATACTTCCGTATGTATACACAGATTGTAAGACTCAATTCGCTAATATTTGCCAAGTGCTTTGAGCTCCTCAGATGTGCAGAGTATTGCTGTTCTGTTCCCTGGAGTTCCACAGTGTGGGTTGTTGCCAGGATCTGTTTGTCTCTTTACCGTTCCTCTTGGAAAGTGGACTGCTTCAAATCCAGGAATATTTAAGATCATAAATAAATAAATAATTTTTTCCCCCCTGTCCCTGAGGAACAGAGGGATAAGTATGCTTCCTAGGCCTCAGCCAAATATTTTTTCATGGGAATTAGAAATATGTTGAGTGAGAGCAGGAAAACAACCCAACCCACTGGGAACAGGGCAGAAATGAATCAAAGATCTCACCACAACAGTGGGAATGTAGTATTTATACAGCTAGTGAAACTAGCCTGTGCAAATATGCAGGATAGGATCATCTGACGTCATTTTTTTAAGAGTGTCTGTTTGATGTCAAGTTCAATGGCTATGTACTCTTTACAGCTGGTAGAAAACTAATCGGTACAGCTGGTGAGCACATCGCAAAGCACACATCAGCTTTAGGATGAGATTAATCCTTGGCTAAGAGCACTGACCAACAAAGACACAAGGATTTGGCCCATGTAAGATGTTAGAAAGTGGACTTTGTGTAGTGACTGCTTGTGTTACACTGCAGCTGCACAACTGAGTGGTGTTGGCAAATCCAGTTGGAGCACAAGAAAGAGAGACACTTTACTGGGCTTCCCACGTGTTACTGGGTGTTGCACAAGCCTGGATAAAGTGCACTTCAATGGAAGATACCTTGTTGGGTTTTGCCCACTGTAGTAAACTTCATGTTTGACTCCACAGTATGGTTGACATCTCGTAACAGTCATTCCGTCCAGGGAGCTTCTATTCTCTTCCAGACAGAGGCATTGCCTTCATCTTCATTGTTTGTTCTCTATTTAAAGAGACAGCTAAAGGATCAGGATCTTCTTACTTCAATTGCTTCTTCAGCTAAATCATGATACGTCCCTCAGGGACAGCTCTTCAGGGAGAACAAATTGCTGTAGTTACTCAAGTAAATAATGCAGACCAGTTACAGCCTTTGAAGACTGGGCTGAGTCCACAGAGTTGTTCTGAGGGCAGCAACTATGATGACATGAGGCACAATTTTAGCAATTACTTAATTGAGAAAATAGCCATTGACCTGAAATATAATCTGTATTTAGTGCAGTTTCATGGCTAAATTTGAAGAGAAAACAGTAGCTGACAAAAGTGTAATTCATTATAATTTGGCATATTGAGAAGAATTCTTTAGCCATCAGGAATTCTTGGAAATACCTGCGTTGCACCTGCTGCAGGCTTTCTGATATATTAATACATCTGTGGCAACTCATAAGTTCTAACATTCATGTGATGAATGAAAAAGAATGAAAACTGATTTTAACATTGCTAGACTTCTGAAATTGGTGTAAGTATATGCTAGACAAGTACACTTCACTTTTCTTATATGTCAAGTGCCTGGCTTCTTACCAATTTCATTTGCGTTTGGTCCTTCTTAAAATGCTTTCTAGATCTGAGCAATCAAAAATTAAGGCAGCCAGAAACCAAGTGCAATCTGAGAAATAATTTTGTGAATGTCTTTGACAGTGGCTGTGCCATGCAGTTCCCTGCCCAGTTCCCCCTCAAATTCTTCAGTTCAGGTTTCTAATCCCTCCCATGCCAGGTCATACAAAGGGACTCTTTTCTTGGTATTAAACCTGGCTCAAAATCCATAAATCACCTCATTATGAAGTTATGCTCATTCCAAGAGAAAATCCAAGCAAGGACAGAAACTTTGTTGAATTTTCACCTGCACACAGAGTACAGCCCCAGAGAAGGTGGGATCTGGGCTGCCCTGCACTGTGTACACTTAGCAGCTGAACTGCCTTCAAGGGAGCATTTTCCATGGGCTGTAAGCACCGATTTACTATATGCAGCTTAAAAACACCAGGTCAGGTATTTGTAGCCACATTGTAAAATATTTAATGATGTGCTAACTGGCCAGATAAGGTCTGCCTCTTCTTAAAAGGCACCAGTGGTAAGCTCAGTAAGACCCTCTGCAGTGGGCATCTGTGGATCTTCTGGAAGAGACCTAAGAAGAAGCTTCAAGGAAAGTCTCATTAACTTATTTTGATACTTATTTTTTCTAGCACACTTACTTGCACCAGAACCAGTCACTGCTCTGTTCAGAAGGGTGATGTGCGTAGCAGCTCTCTGCCTCCTACATCATCTGGATTAAAAACAGAGTGTTCATCAGTTCTGCTGTCTGTGCTGACAGCAGGTAACATGTCAAGGTGTCACCAGAAAGGTGAGATCTGGAGACCATCCCTGATCTCAGATGTGCACACAAGCTTCATCAGACTACAGTTCGGGTTGAGTCTGGGAAGTGTGTCAATCTTGGAACTGCAGTTTATGTTTCTGCCATAGATAGTGGACAAAACAAAATGAAGTATCTGTGATTATTGGCCGTGGCAGTGTAGGTTCACCACATAAGAGGAATCAATTATTCACAGTTTCATTTGAGAGGCATCTGGGTCAATAGTACTCTTCATACTAGGAATGGATCAGATTTGTCCCTTCTGCCCTTTGTGTTTGACATTTCAGTTTAACAGCTATCAGTTTTGTTTGGGTCAGATCTTCCTGGCGTCTAGACTGACACCGACACTTTTTTTTCATATAGTTAACATTAAAGAGAGCTAATCATTGAAATCCACTCTTTGCTGACTCTTAACCCCTACAAGTGACCAAGGATTCATTTCAGGACTTGGGATGTTTTTCATAAGCAGAAAGTCTGGGACTTTCCTCTCCTCTCCTTGAAGTCATTAAGAAACCTTCTCAAACAGATGGGAGCTGGGAGCAAGATTGGGTCCTAGCCTGCCTTTATGAATTTCCTTGTGAAGGAGAGCACTGATCTAGAGACTTTTTCTTAGCTATGTTTTTCCACTGATTTTTCAGTCACTAAAAAATAACACACACCTGGAAGTTTTAGAAAAGGTGATTCTGTGTTTACATTGTGTACCTCTCTTTGCAGCAGCATTATCAGTCAAGCTTCCTCACTTTAGATTCAAACCGAGACTATTTCACTAAGGCAGAAGTGAATGTTTAGCTTAAGTATGCAGGTACAGAAAATGTGGTGTATGCTCCATTTAAGGAGTTAGTCCTTTAAAATAAATCTAGTCAGGTAATGACTATTGTCCTTGCCTTGGCTTTTCCCTGCACTGAATTAATCAGTCTGGCTCCTGTCAAAATAAAAGGGAATTCAGCACGTGGAGAGAATGATCGAAAAGTCCCTAAACCTACTTTGGCTATATATGCTCTGTTCTTATCTGTAACTTTGCTGCATTGTTATGGTTCAGAGTGGAAATAGTTTTAAATTTTTCTGCTTCAAATTGTGGCCCAGCAGCACCACAAACTAATTCCCACCTGAACCCATGTGTGGCGGGGCTGCTGCCATGTGGCCTTCAGACGAGCACCGTGGTCCAGGATCACAGCCTAAAGTAATCAGAAAATGGAGATTAAGGAGCAGATTCAGCCCTGCTGGGAGCCCAGTTGTTGCAGCAGTGTTACATCTGTTTATGTAAGAACTGAATTTGTCCTGCTTCACGTCAAGCACATGAGAAAGAGCTGGATCTTGGTTCCTTGCACTCCACAGCCCCCTCCACTAAGCTTTAGGTGCCTAACAGTTGCAAACCTAAATTTTCTACAGCACCTCACAAATTTGGTGTGAGATCACTTTTTCAGAAGCCCAGGTGAATGGGGGTGTTCACTTTTGAAGACCATTTTCAGAGGTGGAGAGGGAAAGGGGCCCATTTTCAGGTGTTTTTTAGCTGGGCACTGTGGGAATGGAGATGCTGGGTGTCACTATTGCTTCTGATTATTTAGGCTGTAAGATTTGATGATCCTTCCCAATTCAGCTTTTAGTAGCTTCCCTCTAAAGTCAAGTGAAGCAAAACACTGGAAGTGGGATCCTATTTCCATCCTATAGAATACGCTGAGACTGAAGGTTACATAGCCAACTGCATTTTGTTTTCTAGTTATGGCATCTTATTATTACTAGTATTTGTGCCTTGCTCACTGAAATTTTCTCCATGCTACAAAGATGCTTTTCCGATTCTGGCTGACAAGGGAACAAAACTTTTATACAAGTGGCCTTTAGTGCTCTTTATAATATTATTTATTGTAATTTTTAAACTGTATGTGTAATTTATATTCTGGCACTGTCCAATATTTGAACAACTTTAATATGTTTATTTCAATATATTATGCAAACAATACTTCTTAACTGATTTTTTTATGTTCTGTCTTTAAAAACTGCACCACTTATTAATAAATAGAAATTTCAATTATGATGTGGAGTAATTTCTTTTCACTGAAATCGTGATACCTTCACACATATTCAAGGAACACAGTGTCAAATGTCCCCCCAGACAAGATGTTGCCAAAGATCCTTTATCCTTTTTATTTCATCTATGCAGGACTGAACCAAAGCTACAAGTAGGCTTTATCTGGCTTCCACAGCTACTCCTGTTATAATATAACACACAGTAGGTCCCATTATTTGTGACCTGTTTGGATTTAGTAGCCATGTAACTTATATGGCTTTGTTCATATGGGTTTGGGAAAATGAAAACTGGGGAAAAATACATTCAAATTAGAGACATTAATGTGCTAAAATTTGAGGAAATTGGACGCAGAATATGCAGAGAACATAGTAATGGCACAAAGCTGCTCTGAATATCCTCTGCAGGGAATTTAACAGCTGGCTACAGGGTTAGGTTGGGAGTGTGGTTTCCTAAATTCTTTCCCTGGTTCTGTTGCTGTGTTTCGGTGTGGTCTTGGCCTCACATCTTCAGCTGTCTGTCTGTCTGTCTGCCTGATGTGTAAAACCATCAGGAGGGTCCCCACTTACCTCCCAGCAACACTGTGGGACAGTATGAACTATTTAAAATGTCTTGCACTCTTACACAAATAGAAGGCTATTGCTGAGGAAAATTAATCCCAAACATTTGCTCCAACTCATTCTGTTTGTAGTTTCAGTTAGAGATAACATTTTAATAGCATTAAAATATACGTATATCCAGCATGTACTTTATTTGCTCTGAGCTCTCGATTTGGAAGTGAAGTTGCCACGTTTCCTTGGGTGACGGATGTAGTGTGCGTGCACATGTGCACAGCTAACATTGCTTGGCTTACAGTATTGCAGGAAAACTGGAAGGAGAGGGATATTGTACAGCCTGTCTGGACTTGTCTCTGCTGGAAATATTCCATGAAAATGCTACTGAAGGGATGACAGGGAACTGGGATCTTATACACATCAGTATCAGAAATACATCAGGCATAGTGGGTTTCATTTCTCTCAGTTACAACAGTCCTGCAATGGTTCAATGAAATCAGAGATACCAGTTTCTGTTTTTCTTAGACCCCTTTTGCAATCAGTGGAGGAAAATTGGCACATTTCAGAGACTGGTCCAGTCAGTCCTGTATCAAACGATCCCGACTGCCTCTCTCAGGTGGCATCACCTGGCTCTAAGTGGCATCTTTCTTAACTATAAAGTTGAAGATGACCAGCTTGGACAAAAGTATATCTTTCAGATAGCTAAAGGAGATGAGATTGATCCCATACTATAATTTCAGAGAGAAGGCTGAAGGGTAATTGTCCTGAATGAGATGGGAAGCAAGCATGTGAAACATCACCTCTTCTCAAAAATACAGCTGGACCCAGTGAGATATTTCTAAGGCATTCCCTGTGGCTTCAACATCATGATTGTCACCAAGGGACCAGCTCTGCTCAACACCTGAAATGCAACCTAAAAAAAAGATTGCTTAAATTTTTATGGTAGGTGAAAAATTATTCACCTGTTATTCCAGTTTCTTATCCCAGTTCTATATCCCCGTAAACTGGCAATAATTTAAAAAATCCTGTAGTGCTACAACATCCAGTTGTGGTGGTTTTGTTTTTTGTTTTTTGTTGGGTTTTCTTAATGGATCAATTTAAAGTTTTCCACGCAGCTCTATGTACAACACTAACATTTTATTTTTTTTCCTGCATTTCTTTCAAGGCAAACACAAAGGTACTTCAAATGTATTCACATCCTTTTGTAGACAGTATTACCACGCATTATCATCACTGACTTAGCAGTGAACGTCCCAGTTTGAACTGAACAGCAACTGCACAGCAGAATTCTTTTGCAAAGAAAAGCAGACAGCCCCAGCAATGACATTTAAATGAATATTTCACAGACACAATAGGTGAACCACTCAGTTTTTGCTCACCTCAATTGAAATAATATGGCATTAAAATTTCCCCTTGGCTGTCACCCAAGTACATAAGCATGCCAAATCACTGGATTTCACTAAGGCGCTGCATCTGATCATTTTAGGAATGGATTCTAAAATGGGAACAAGATGTGATTTCGATCTGCAGGCAGAGCCCTGCTTATATCAAGGGAATTTTCCCCTCCTGCAGGATCTGCTTACAACTACACGTGACTACTGAGGTCGTATACAATTGTCCTCTCCCTGAGCAGAGTAAGACCAAGACGGAATGGTTTAGAAAGGGTAAATATCGATGCTTTGAGTATGGCACAAGCATCAGTGTCAGGAGTGGAACCTTCTCAGTGTAGCTTTCCCTTTCTTCTTAGGATGCATATACGGAAGCTTCAATTTTCAAGACTTTGCAGGGTCTTGAAAACTAGCTCAGATAAAATGGTCCCTTGATGAACATGGAGCATCATCTTGGATCACAGCGAAGGAATCAGGAAAGCCAGGTCCCATGGCAACAGAGCAGCAGGAGAGCTAGACTGCCTTTGAGGAAATTCCCCTCTAAGATGATGTTTTCAGGCATATGGTCCTGATGGCTGGCAGCCCAGTGGGCTTGGGACAGCACCACAGCTTCTCTCCTGCTTCCTTGTGTCAGATGCAGATGGTCAGCAGGATATAGACCAGGGATCATGAAAAAAAGATGTAAGATGTGCTATGAAGATTTTGGATAGTCTGATGGGACCAGTTATGTGTCTGACACATACTGTGTGAGAAAAAAGAACACTAGGTAAATCATTAAATATTTTCTAAGTAAGTTCTGGACTGCTGCAACTTCCCTGTATCTATTCAAAGCCTTATGAGTCTCTAGATTTACAAATGCAGAGTGCTTGATCACTAACTATCCTCTTTGGAAGCCCCAAAGGAGCACTGCAAGGGTCTGTAAAAATCTCATAGTATGTGTACAGCATGCAAAGTGGAGAGCAAAACCATCAGCAGTGCACCAGAGATGAACTGGTTGAGATTCAGTATATTCCCTGCAGTTCCCATTTTGCTTTATAGACCAGAAAACAGAGCTGTGCAGTCACTGTGACAGCAATTGTGCTTTTCTGGAGAAACATTTACACTATGGATGAAGGTTTGTTGGCACAGCTCTGCAGAGAGGTGATTGCAATGGCTCTGTTCTCTTCAAGACTGCCCAGTGAGTATATGTCAGTAAATATGTTTTGCCCCACCAAGCCAGGCAGATCATCTGCCTCTGCTTTGATTTTTAGTGTCACGACATGCCAACAACGTTGCTGAGGAATGGAGCAGCTCCCAGATGCTGAGTTCTTATGCACTGATGCATCTTCCATGGGGAAAGCAATGACAATTTTAACCTGATGAAATTCTGGGTGTCCCTGTTGCAGAAACCTTGGCCTGCTTAAACAAGTAAACCAAAGCTCTGGTGGCAGAAAAACAAGTGTTTCTGAGAAGCATCATCTTTTTAATTTTCAATCTGAGGTGAGTTTCTGACAAGGAGTATGGCAAAAGCAACTCATAGTCCTTTTCCACATCAGCTGTGACAGCTTCACGCCCATTGTCACCACATATTTTCACAAATTCCATGTCTCCTTTTTTTCCTGTCTCTCTCCTTCTCCTCCCTTCCTTAAGTATGTGCTTGAATTCACAAAAGTTTTACAATGTCAGACACTTTAAAGAAAAGTGTTGGTTACTTTAGATATATAAATATACAAAACATTCTTACTGGAAACAGTCAAACTGAATGGTTGGAGAGTTTGGTACTCATTCTTTTCAGGAGGGTTTGTGGCATTAGTACCAATCTTAGCAAAATATTAATAAGAAACACTCATTAAATGTTATAAAATTTAGAAATGTTAGAAAATGTTATAAATAACAGGTTTCATTTGCAATTCTAAATAAATTCCCTGAAATGGGAAAGAAGTTTTTTGAACAGGAATAAATAAATGTTCATATTTATATAATTGTCACTTTAAGAGATTAAATTTGTTTTATTCTTCTAAAAGAAGAGTAAAAAAGAAACATTACTACATTTAGAGAATTGTCCTTAATGAAATTTGTGCAAAAATAAATAAAATATGATAGGAGAATATTGCTAGCATCTGAAATGAAAATTCAGATGAAAAGAAACTTTATAGAGCTAGTACATTTCTTAAGAAAATAAAATAAATAGCTTGTAAGCTTGTAATGGCAGAGGACTAGGGGAGAACGGCTGAATTATAATCAGGCTTTTTCAGAAAAAAAATGTAATTTACACATTTGATACTTTTCTAAACAAAGTTTAGAATTACTCAAAGGTGCTTTCATGGACACATTTACTGTAGCATAATAAAGTGTAACTAAAGACAAAACGTCCATCCTCTGGATCAATCTTGGATTAAGTTTTCTTGTTTGTTCTTTTTCTAAAAGCAGTTCTTCATTCTCTATTGCATGTTAACACCTGATGAGTGAGAGGTACAGTGGGATCTGTGTTTTCCCACTGAGGTGCATGAGATAGGCAGGTTTACAAGGTGCTTCAGGTACTCCAGTATTCCGTGTGCTGCAGCTCATCTTTGAGGGTGGAGATGGTTTATGCCCCAGGCAGGGTGGCATGTAGTCATACCTGAAGACATCTCCGAGGACACTGGCAGACTGGGACAAGGCGGGTGGGAGAGAATGGATGCTGGTTGCTGTCTGTGGCTCAGGTCACAAGAACACGTGGCTGGAGCCTTGCATATTGCAGCTGCTGCATAGAAGTGTGTGTTTAAAATGTCTAAGAAAAAACCCGCAAGGAAGTAGTGCGTCACTCCCACCCTGTGTTCTCAGCCCACAGAGAGATAAAGCACCAGCATTCAGACTCTGTTTCCTCCCTTCTTACCAGAACTTCATGCCATGCCGTCATCTCCCTCACAGATAAATCACAGGCATTTGGCTTGAATGTGGGTTTATTCAAATCACATTTGCAGGGACTTACCCTTTGCTTTCAGCAAATAAATGCATTTAGTCAGCAATTTGTATGAATTATATGTCCATAGTGTCTCACTAAGAAAACATTAAAAGTGTCTTTTCTTCTTCTGGATTTTGGGATGCTAGTTATGGACACGGTGCTGTCACACAAAGAGACGCTGGAAAAAGGAGGCATGTAAAGACTATACTCCTGAGAAAGCTACGTGCTCAGAGTGATGCTCTGAGTGAGAGCACAGCATTGTCCCCGGGAGTCAAAGTTGGGCTGAACAGTAGCCCCCACCCCAGTCACCTGAGCATCACCCTGCAGCTGAGGAAAGTTAAAATTACAGAGTCCCAGGGTGAAACACAGCATGAGGTAAAACCTGCTGAAAGTCAAATTATCCTCATAGCCAAACTTCAAACGGTTGGAATTGAGCCCAGCACACACATTTTTTTGCCATACCTGTTTTTGTCGGCTGTTACAGAGAAGACTTTCATCCCAGCCTTCTCGATGAGATATTGAGCAACTGGTGATTAAATCAGTAAAAGTCTTGTCAAAGAAAAGGTGTTTCCATATTCCTCAAGCTGCAGCATTTAGTCACGAGTCATGAAAGTTTTCCTTTTGTCACACCAGTAACTTCCATACAGAAGCAGATCATTTTAGATTAAATGATACCCCACTGGATAATGCTTTTTCATGAAGGGCAGAGTGAAAGAAAACAAAGGGAAGATTGTGCATGCACATGCCTGAGCAACATATTTACCAGCTATAACTCCATTAAATGTGGCTGCAGTTGCCTTCACCTTCTGAAGCTCTTGGTGAAGGCGGGATTGCAGGGCAGAGACACAGCCTGCTACGCGCATAGTATGGTCCCACAAATATCTTTTCTGTGGGGAGTCAGGACTCCCCAAAACATGACTGAAATCTGAAACCAGAAAAATCACTTTCTGGTAGCTAACATGCTGGCAGGCTGCAGTGTTTTAGCCATTGCAGTAGGTTTCTTCCTTCTTTGGGTAACACCACAGCTTGCTTCGCCTTAATTGATGGCAAGGCAGGATGGGGACAACACAAGTAAACAGAGACAAGTGACAACAAAACAAGCATGATGACACACTAGTTACTCAGGCTATATCTACAATAATACATTAAGTAGTGCTGGGCAGCCCTGGAACCAAAATGTCCACGGTATTGGTAGGACCATGACATTGAAAGGACAATCCCAGAGCGTTCCTGACCAGCGGCTCCAATGTTTCCCAAACTGGCTTCGGAAACTGGGGAGAGGCTGGGGACCATTCCCAGCAGTTTGCATGCAGCCATCCTGTGCTCTTGTCTGCTGCCTCCTCTTTATCCTCTCCCTTTATAACAGGGGTTAGAATATTTCTCTGTTGAGGTTTTGTGCAGATCCTTAAAGTACTTTTTATTCCATGCACTGACTGTGAATCCTTTTAGATTGATTCTCTCTAATTGCTATAAGGCTTTGAATTAATTCACACGTTGAGGTGTTCAGTGGCTTATGATAAAACTACTGAATAGATTATTATCTGCTTTTAACAGCACTGCATCTAAACTCACTGGTTTCAGAGGAATCACTTGCAGTCCACGGGAGTATTTACGGGAGCAGAATTTCACCCACTGCTTCCAGTTGTGATCGTCTCTTGGGTAATACTAAACATCACCCATCACCACCAAAATCGCCTCATGTCATTGTTGTGACCAGACCTCTTCCTTCCTCACCACTTAACCACAATGCCAGGCAATTTTCTGTTTTACCTGTCATTTTGCTCCTTTTGATTTTTGACATTGAAGAGACATTTCACGTTTCTTCTCCATTCTCTTGACAATACCCCTTGTTTAAATCTCTTCCCCAAGGTTAGCTAAAACTTTACGGAAGGGGCTTAACCTGGCCTATGTCTGGCCTTCAAAAGTGCTATTGGCCTAATTTCAGTAAGATGAGCTGTCCCTTTAAAAAGGAAAAAATTCCTTCCTGCTCCGCAGTTACAGTCCTTAGTGCCAAAAGGAGATTCCATTCCTCACCTGCCCTGACACAGAGCCTTTCCATCCGGGAGCCAACGGGCACTTTGTGTGCTTATGATTGTGTTACCTCTGGTCAGTCCTTCTGGGATTAGGGAAACAATTTTCACAGGATTTTGAAGCAAGATCATCAAGCCTGTCTACTCAAAGTCATTCACAAAGTGCTTATTAAGACCTGGTGATAACGTCCAGTCTTATACTGGCTCTGAAGATAATCATCTTTGTCCAGAGAAATCAGGTAAGTTGATATCAACTCTTCTACATCTTGGTTTCACGTGTACTTGGATAAAACTGTGCTATTAGTGCTCTGTGGGAATGTAGCAAATGGGATGTATTTTTATTATATGATTGCTTAAATTTGCATACAATAAATCTGATCTTAAAATGTAGTTGTAGCAACATAATGAAGCACGTGATAGTAACAGACATATTTTCATATTAACACGGAATATTTCTTTAGACCTGGTGTATCACGGTGTGCTTAAAATGAGAGATGACCTTTAGATGTTGGAACTGAATGAAGGTAAGGAAATTAATACTCAAGGACTTTCCTTTTTTTATTTCTTTGGTCTCTTAACTTCTGTTCTTCTCCATTTAGCATGCAGATACAGGAAAACTACTTGACATCTGATTGCACTCTGTACAGGAAAAATAAAAATTCAAACGTCATTATTACCTGCCACATTAAGATTAGTGGCAAATGAAGCATAGCTAATAAGCACGTTGGTTTAAGATTGCTGTTAATCTGGAATAACAAATAAGTATTTAATAAGAGGTCTTCATGGGTGTATAAAGGTAATCTGAACTGGATTAAAATCTCTAATTCAGCAGCTCAGGGAACTCTGGATCAACAGTTCAAAGTAAAATGAGTTCTATTAGCCTCGTTCAGCTTAAACACAAGAGGAGGATTGTCACATCCAGTAGAAATAAAGGAGAATTTGCAACTGAAGGCTTGACCTGCAGCCTGTGTCAGATAGACGTCTGGAAGGAAAATATTCACTGAGAATGACTTTGTAGGACGGATGGTGGCACCTGTGCCTTTAGTGCCTGTGAATCTCACTATGTTTTGAAACAGAAATTTTTAGTGATTTAGAGCTGGAGTGCAATGAGAGTTTCACATTTGCAACCTAGACATGTATTTTGGTCATCACAGTCACTTATGCTGGCAAACAAAAGAGATACAGTTACAAAGTTATAAAGACTTGTCCCTGGTAGATGAAAATTAGGTATCAGATAACCAGAGTAAGGCAAACATGACATGGATCATGAAGAGTTTGTATTACTAATAACCACATTGCAGAGAGATAAGATATTTCAGGCGGCAGTTCTAGGAATATTTGTCACAGATGGATTTGAAATTCAATTGGACAGCATAAATGTTCAGAGAGTTAATGCTGGGAAAAGATTTTAGAAAGCAGCTAAAACTTAATGCTTCAAATTTAAATCAGTGTCTGCCAGCTGAGGAGTAACGACAGTCCTTTCTAGAGAGATGTCCTTAATAATGAGATTTCTCTGCGATTTCTTTTCAAGCATCTTGTGCTGGCCAGAGGACACCACAGTGCTAAAGCTCACACTCAGACAAAAGGAGTCCTCACATGAATGGAGGATCTTCCATCATTTTATACAACATTATTTAATATTTCTTTGTTAGAAGTAGAACAGGATTTGGCTTATTATGATCGATTGTTCCAGGTTATGTTTGCATGTTGTCCCAATCACTAGATGTTTTGCTTGATTGAGTCTGTAGTGTGTAATCACACCTCAATTAAATGTGGGTGTTACGGCCACGCTAATGCTGGCTCTGAGTCCCTGCTGTAAACCAGCACTGTATGCAAAGAAAATTATGTGTGTTGGTTAGTGCGGAGGAGCAGCTCAGCAGGGAGGACAGCAGTCAGCTGCAAACTCAGGTGAATGGGAAAGCATCTCTTAATGGGCATGGGATGCTTCCAAGCACAACTTTGCATCTCACTGCCTTTTTTTTTTTTTTCTGCTTTTACAGTTTGTTTTTTCTTCTTCTCTCTCCTCTAAGGTGCTTTGATAAGACAGTTCCTTCATCTGCCAATCTTCTCACCTCCTCTCTTTGTTTTGGGAACACGGTCTCTCTAGCCCCTGCCCTAGTCTGATGCCTCAAGTCCTCTATCAGGTGATGGATGAGGGGTAATGGTTTTAAGCTGAAAGGGAGCAGATTTTTATTAGATATTAGAAAGAAACCTTCCTGTGAGAGTGGTGAGACACTGGAACAGGTTGCCCAGGGAAGCTGTGGATGCCTCATCCCTGGAGGTGTTCAAGGCCAGGCTGGATGAGGCTTTGAGCAGCCTGGGCTAGTAGAGGGTGTCCCTGCCCATGGCAGGGGGGTTGGAACTCGATGGTTTTTAAGGGCCCTTCCAACCCAACCCATTCTATGATTCTATGATTTACCCCATCCTGCCACAATGAACAGCTCTGGGACAGTTTAAATAAATCAGTAATTAAGTTAGATTCCTGGTAGGAAATTATCTGCAATCTGTCATCAACCCTTTTACTTGTGAACATTTGTAGAACCACTGTGCTTTCACATCATTCTGTGAGATACTCTTACAGACACCTAAGATTTTGGTGTTTGTCCAAGTGTTACTGTGGTGGGTTAGCCATGACAGTTACTCACTAGTGACACAGGAGAGCCCATGTTCCTCAAAGCAGGTCCTCAAAGTTAGATCTCCCCACTTTGGCAGGAGCACTGGCCATCAACCTGTAGGGGCAGACTGAAAATGTGGCAAGGGATGCCCTCTGCTCCCACCTCCTAGGTCTGGGTCTCTCACTCACCATTCAGACAAAATCTTCACAAAGTCTGGAGATTTGGGCTCTTTTGCCAGTATGGGCTGCAGACACCCTCCAGCCAACCAGCCTTATGCTGCAGGGACAGCACAGTGGCAGCACTGCTGTTGGCCATGTTTCATGTTGATGTCCCTTGGGTCAGTGTACACTGAGGCAGCACTGGCCATGTAGCCTGGTCACGCCCTGTGTGCAGGCAATGGGTCACGAGGAACATGCTCAGAGGGAGCTCTGTGGCCCAAAAACACTGAATCATTATCACGAAGCATAGAATCATAGAACGGTTTGAGTTGGAAGGGACCTTAAAGTTCATCTAGTTCCAACCCCCCCAACATTGGTGGGGACACATCAGCATGTTCACAGGCTTGAGCTGACACACTAGTGTCCCCTAATAAGAGTCCACAGATCCACAGAAAAAGCTGTTGAAAAGCTAGAAAATAGCCTTGCCTGGGTGCCAGGCCCTGTGATTCTCATGGCAGTAATACATTCATGGTCTGTAGTCTAGTTGTTGGTCAGATCCCAAATATTGTTGCAAGAAGAGCCAAGCTTAGGATTTTTGACGCTAGACTGGTCCACAGGACACTGGACTCTGTCCATGCATACATAGTGCTGCGCACAGAAAGGTGATGGAGTGTGAAGTCTGGGGAGTGAGACTTGGCCAAGGCTTTCTCTCTGCCTCAGCCCTGTTCTGCACATGCTGTGCAGAAACCATGGATAGGCTTAGGGTCAAATAAAAAGGATTAGGCAGATGGACTGAATAGATAGGATGAGCTGGCTGAAAAGCTTTTCAGAGCTTTGTTTGAATTAGCAGAGCTGGCACTTAAACACTTCTGACGCATCAAACAGAAATTTCAAACACAGAAATGCCTGGTATCATTTCATCGTCCCGAGGAAGAGTTTCTGTAGAACCACTATGTACAAATTAGCTATTTTCAGAATGTGTTAATTCTCTAGTGAATTAAATATGAGAAAGATTTCGAACATGATGATAATAGTTTGTTAATCAAACAGTATTGTCTTGAAGACAATGATTTGCTGTGCACTTGCAAGATTAGCTACTCTGAGAGGATACAAAAAAAATTTTTGGAATTTTTTTTTGCCAGTTTTTTTCGTAAGTCCTTCATTTTATGACAACTACAGAGCTATTTGTCGTGTTCCAATATTACAGAACCAGAGGGGAACACATGTAAAGGAGCAAGGACTTTCCTTCTTTTTTTTGTAACTACCTCTAATTAAATCTTTGAAACCAGGAAAGCAGCTCATTGTCTGAAAGGCAGAGCACCATTAATCCCTCCCAAGTAGCTAGACAAGGCAGCACAGGACACAACTTGGTGACAATAATTAACTATAGAAATACAAGACTAGAGATGACTGTGAAAGCAACATTTCTGCAGAAAAGGAGCTGAATAGATATCTGGTCTGAAATCAAACATAAGTAAATTTTAGCTTGTTTCAACAGAAAGAGTTTGGGCGTCTGATGTGCCACTGTCCTTTGGGCACAGGTCATCCTGCCAGACAAGAGGATTGTGTAGACAACCTTACCAAGTCCCACCAAAGCAACAGTTATGTAGGACTCAAAAATCAAGACTTACATGCTAAACTCATGACACCCACACATACACAGAAAATACTGATTGTGTGATTTCTGATTCTTTGCCATTCCACCAATCTTTTCTCTGCATCTCAGACAGATAATATTTCTCTCATGGTCACATCATTCTGGGACAAGTGTTGGACAAAATTGCACAATACCACAAACTTTACCACCACCAAAATAGTATTTCTGTCTCCTAGAGCAGCCCAAACTGCTGGAAGTCAGAGTCCACCATGCAGTGGTTCTGCTGGCACGTGCCAGCGAAGATGAGTCTGGGATTTCTGTGTCTCTTTTTAATTTGCAACACAGGTAAGGACAATGGTTTGGTGCTCCCCAGGGAACAACCCAAGTGTCTCTTTCGCAATTGCTCCTGTAGGCCCATTCCCACATCTGTATCAGGCTTCTTTCTCTCACCCCATGTAGGCAAGGCTCCAGGGCTGGTGCCAGGCAACAGGGCAGACTAGATGATGGCAAAGGGCTACTCTTGGCTCCCATGCCATGAATCTGGAGTCAAAAGGGTTTATATGGAGAGATAAGGGTTAAAAGAGCTCTTACCACCTAGATTGTCAGTCCAAATTTAACTCATACTTAGTGAGAGTTGTTAATACAGCTGACTAGCCCCATATGAGGAGCCACGATTTATAGACCTTGTGCCATGGATTATCCATAGGATATTTCTCCTTACGTAGAAAGAGAGAAGGAGAAAGGAAAACGTATCCGGTTTTGTCTTCTGTACAAAGCATAGATTTTTGTATGAATAGGGACAAGCAGTTTCACCAGTTTAGGTACAAACAGCCAGATCATGCAGTCACATCTTCCTCTTTCCAGTCCTACAGATTTCCTCTTGATGAAGAGGAATCTGAACCCAGATTTTCTACTCCCTGGTGAGAGCTCTGCCCATTGGGTTATGACACAGAGCAGGGCAACACCATCACTGAGGTGAGCCCTCATCAGCACCAGCTCCCAGGAGAGGACTTCTCTCTGGGGAGCTTGGATGGACTGAGAAGCTGAAGCTTCAGAGATGCATGGGAGTTTAACATTTGCTGGCATTGGCTCATTTGGGGAGCCTTCTGAATAACTCTTTGGAGTCACTCAGCTCCCCGCTGATGGGATAGGGAACCTAAGCACCCATCTCCTGCACTCCAACTTGTTCTGTGATGTCTAAGTGGCTGCTCTGCACCTTGCCCTTGCTGGTCACTGAGGGAATCCCAGAAACAAGTCCAATCTCCTGAGACCAGCTCCAGTTCATTCCTCCTGCAACACAGCTCCTGAGAACAGCACTCAACTGAACGACTGCTCTGAATAACAAGCACGCACACAGCCTGTGAAGGTTTGTTTGTATTTGGCCTTATTACACCATGTACCTTGCAGACAGTGTTGCGTGCAAGCCTAGTGCAGACCTCTGCAACGGATTGCTACTATTTTTTTTTTTTCTCTTGAAAAAAATTAGTTAAGGGGGCAAGTACTTAAATTTAATCTGTTAAGCATCTCAACTGCTGTTGTGGATACTGAGTGGCCTGCTTGGCAGTGCTGATGTCCATCAGTTTCTGAGCTATTACAATGAGAGCAGCACAGTAACCCAGGCAGAGAGCTCAGCAAAGAGCTGCTTGGTGTCTCAACAGGGAAAACTGTTTCTCAGTCTCTTTCTTCACCATTACAGCTTCATGCATAAGAACAGAAAATAAGAAAGAGAAGCAAGTGGCAGTGCTGGCTACCGCAGGTAACAAGCAGCAAGTTGGAAGACGCTATGGGGGGGTGTTAACGGGAGTGGGAGGTGTTATGCTGGACACAGAGGTGGTGGGCACACGGGCCCTTCTGTGAGCCCCAGCCCACCACCGCTGCAAGGGCTTGCACAGGTCCCTGGCAAGTTTAACTTCCCTTCTTCCAGGAATCTAAAATGCTGTTTACTCTTTCTTTTCTCTCCTTTCCAGCTCTCCATTCCCTTTTGTTTTCCCTTTCCTCTCTTCCACACTATGGACGAGCCCTGCTTCCAGCCTTGGGGCACACCTTGGTTCCGAATTGGTTAAAAATAATACTGATGTCATTGGAAAATTGTATTTCTCCCCAAATTCGATTTTGTTCTCATCTCGGCTTTCTGTGCTTTTTTTTTTTCTGTCCTGCTCTGTTTTTTCTCTCTCAGTCATGCACATGCAGACCTTCCTCTTCGCACACACACAGAGATGCCATCCTGCTCTGCATCTTCACCACTTTGTCAGAGGGAAGCAAAATAACATCTTTGGAAATTTTGACTTGGGAAAAAACAAACAAGCAACATCAACAGGAAGAAAACATGTTAAAATAAAAAGTGTGATTCAGCTACAGTCAACTTATTCTGTCATAGCTGTATAGCCATTAAGGTAGCCGAAGAAAAAAAAATCTGCATTTTCATCACAGTTCTGTGTAGCTCTGAGGAAGGGGGAACATTTCCCGGGTACTTCCTCCTCCTTTTATAATGTGCAAAAAGAGCTCTGCTGCCATTTTGGCAGCAAATGCACATTGCCCAGCACATGGGGGCACCAAAATGTCAGGACTGGTTTCAGGTCCCTGGCAGCCTGCTCAGGAACGTGCTCACGGGGATAGGTGACATACAGCCCAATCTAAATTTTGCCCTACTTTATCTCATATGATTCTATAATTTTCCAGACTCCTCTCTGCACTCCTGGCATCTTTGTTTTCTCACCAACACATAATCTGCTCTTTTTTTTTTTTCCCATTCTGGAAGGCTTTTGCCCATATAAGCAGGGGATTAACGGCCATTTACTTGTGCCCCCATGCCACCAGCTGCTCAGAGACCCCTTCTTTTTCAGAGCTGCCTGCGAAGTCGGTGGACCTGGCTGCTATTAACCTGACAGAGCTGGTGAATGGTATGCTGAGCACGGCGCTCAGAGGTAATGGGATGAGGCTGGGCAGGTCACGCAGGCTGTCAGCCCGGCGGTGAATGAGATAAAGGGCTAACGGTGTTAGCAGGAGCAACCATAAATGCTGGTGGTTGCCTCCAGAATTGATTCTGGGAGCACGTTACCCTCATGCATTTATAATGCAGATAGCTCTCTGCCCCAAAGAATTTAGAAATTAATGTGTGTTTATATATAGACACAACATAATTACTTATGGGATGCCTTTAGAAAGCACTTTATAATCCAGTGTAGGTTTGAATTTAAAAAAAAAAATAAAATAAAAAGAAGTAATACAAATGATCCTTCCCCCCAGTGGAAATGAGAAAGAATTGATTCTCAGGCAGCTGCATAGTATCAGCACCTCAGGAGTCTTTTAGAAATTAAATGAGCAGAATCAAAACATGCTGTTCTCATAATTCATTCCGATCGTTAATAGCATAGGCATGTGTTTCTGCAGGTACCAAAAAACTCTTCTCTTTGCTGAGTGTCACGTCTTACAGCTCGTTTGCCTTCCACAAAGTGTCAGTCACCATCTATAACAGTGAGTGCCTCAGCGCTTTGTTCCGTGCAGGAGTGTTTTCTTTTACACAGCCTGTGCATTCAGATACTGATTTTTCTCTGTCTCTCCCTACAGTTTCTAATGTGAAAAACGTTGACCCTGGCAAGTTCCCTATGCATTACTGCTACTGTTTGAACAACATGACAAATGACTTGACAGGTGGGTACACAAGAGATGTTGGCAATTACATGTGCTGAAGCTGAATTGTTTCCTTTGGAGTGGAAAGCTGTAGCCTGAATTCTGCAGACTTCATCCTTACGAGCAGCATCGCCATACTGAGGTCAACAGCCATTACTCCCAACGAGTGGCTGCCCTGAACCTTGGGGGAAACTCGATGAACTCAGTGTCACTTGGCTGCACCCAACCAGCCAGTCTGGGATGGAGCCATCAGTCAAGTGCCCAGTATCCAGCGGAAAGACCTCCTTTTCCTCCTGGAAGTACAAACTACAGCACAGGAGAGACAGCCCAGCAATGTGTGATACGTTACCTGAGTCACTCACTCTCTCTCTCCTGAGATAACCCACAGGAGACGAACAAGGGCTTCTCTGCACCAACAGACTCCAGTGAGCCCAACAGGAGTGAAAAGCAAGGATTAATGTGTTCATAGAGCTGTTTAATAGCATGTAAAGTGCTGTTAGGCAAATCCTTCACCTATAATCCTCATTCACACCCCTGATCTCACAGTATTTAACATTCCAGGATGGGTCTGAGTGCTCTTATTCTATGTCTGGTTAATGTAAGATATTGAGAGTAGCTCAGCAGCTAGGGACCAGAACCCACACCTTCTCAGCTGTATGAGATGAGCACACACATGAGCCACAACAGCTTTTGTGGCTTTTTCTGGACCCACACATCTCACAAGCCTTATTGCATGATGACCAGTCTGCCTTGGAGGATAACGGAGAAACTTTAATCATTCTGCACCAAATCCAGAATATCCTGGTGATTAGAGCATCCTCCCAAGTAGTAAAAATTGAAGGCCAGCACAGTGCTCATGTCTGTCAGTCCCTAAGTGAGAACATTGACCTCTTACTGCTAGAACTTGTTATGAAAAAGTCGTACCACCACCACCACTATCCATTTTTCAATCTGACAACATCATCGGTATGCCTGAAGTAGACCCCAGAGGAGACCATCAGAGGCTTCCTGGGAGCTCCTATATGACAGATAGGCAAAGCCTGCAGGCTTTGGTTCTCCTTCTGCATTGAAACAGACTAAGTAGAGTGTTACTTCAGATTGTTCTCTTGAACGATAAATTCCATTTAAGCTTACTTTTAGTCACATTGGTGCTATTTTGGATATCATCTTTGGAATATACTTCTGCAGAGTATTCCAGTGGCTTCCTAAATCCGCTCCCATTCAGCAGAAACATTTTGAACTTAAAAATATTTTAAACATTGTCACATAAAAGCATATATCCAAAATATGATCACATATAAAGTGATTTTTTTACATAGCATAAATGATAAAATATGTGTTTTCAATCATAAACTTTCTCTATTTTGTTGTCTAGATTTTACAGCATTACTTGTTGATATTATTGGAAACTCCACCAGTTATCTCACAGAAATTTTCAAATCTACTTCTATTCTCTCAGGTTTGCATTTCCTTTTAACATTTATCATTGTCTTATTTGTCTGATTTTCTCCTGGCATGGAAACAAGCATAGAAATGTGTATAAAAGCCTATTGCTTTTACTCTGCAGCATTTTTCTTTCAAAGCATGGACTGCAATTGTAAACAAAATCTCCTTAGAGGAACAAGATATGTATATACTGTGTATATATAACACAGATACAAACATGTTTCTATGAGCAGCTATGTTTTGTTTGAAAGTTTAATTGTATTTGGGGGAATTATGATTTCCAAAGAATAATTATGGGCTATTTTATCTAAAGAATTTCTTTTCCATGTAAAAAATGCTTGTAATTTAGTATTCTAATTAGATAGAAACATTTCCCCTGGAAATATTAGGATTTGGATTTGGCACTGCTTCAAGGTTTTTGTCAAAAATCAGATCAGAAGGAAAATATTTGGCCAGTTGTAGTAGCCACATACCATTTGGTGTTTGTGTTTTCAACTGTTTAAGACAATATTGTATAATGAAAACCAGTAACAATAATTTGGTTTACATTTTTTTACCTTTCAGTGCGTCAGAGCAATGATTCAGATTGTATCTACATCTGTGTGATGACAGGACAGACAGGTAAGTGTTAAAACCATTCTTCCCCCAAATATTGCCCTGTTTAGTGTCAGTGATGACTTATACTGGAAACAAGCCTTTCTTGATATTTGTGAGCATTTCTATTTGCAGGAAGAAATCTGTCTGACTTTTGGGAAACACTGGAGAAGTCTCCTGTTATTAATTATACATTTTCCAGTAACACATCTTCTGACTTTGGTAAGTACATTCTGACGAACAAAAGGAAACAGCAATAACAATGAAAACCATGTCCAGGTAGCACTTGCAATGAATACTCCATCTTCACAATGTAAAACTATTTTTTAAATATTATTTTACACTTTTATTATTACTTATATATATTTATCCATTATTGTATATTTTATTATCATTAAAATAGAAAGATATATTATTATAAGTGTAATACAATATATTATAAATATAAGTAAAATTTACAAACTTTTAAATTATGAGCTATGAGGTCTTATAGTGGAGGAATGACCAAAACGTCCTGGGAAGAAGGCTTTTACAGAATTCAGCATTGGACTGGGGAGACTCCCTGATGCTCTTAATCTCAATGGGTACCTCCCTTAAATCTCAGCACAAATTATCTCCTACCTTTACATGAGTCATCTTCAGAAAGAATTTGAATATATTCAGCCAGTGTGCTGTGTGGCTCCTCCACCCGAAACTGCTTTGCCAGGTTGAGCTGCACTTCAGATACTCACCTCTCATTGCTGCCCATGACTATTTTTCTTTTTCAATACTTGATTATAACAGGCAGTCAGTGAAATCAGTGTCAAGTTCACCTGTGCTGAAAGCTGTAGGATGTTGCAGTCCTTTAAAAAAAATAATAGTCAAAGACACTTTGTGAAAAATGACTCTTATTTAAAAGGACAACAGCTGTTTCTTTTATACCAGAGCTTGATTTATTTTCTTTTGATTACATAATATGTGGTGGATGGTGAGTGTACTAACCCTACCTTCTCACACCTCAAAGATCTGGATTCAATTTTTTCAAGTGTCGTGAAATTACAGGAAGAACCAAACAAGATGGTGGATCCATCAGCAGAACGTGTGTGGACATTTAAAAGTGAGCAAAAATTGTCAGACCTAAATTTATATTCTCCTTGATTAACATCTTGACAAGTGATCATGCATGTTTGCTGCGCAGCACTGTGATGTTGAACTATAATTGCAGAGTACAATAAAAGCTTGTCCTAAACAGTAGATCAGGTCAATAATGCACTAAATAGCTGGAGGATAGAAAATTGTTGTAAAAAGCCATTTTTTTTCCATTTTGTTAGAAAAATAAATTTTCTAATGAGCTAGAGAAGTAAAAAAAAAAAAAAGAATATTTGTTTCTAAACCAAGAAAAACATTGTTCAAACTGTTTCCTCTCCATTCTTATTGCAAATTTTCTAATTTTTTTCCTCTGTCTTTATATGATGTTCAATTTTGAGTACCTGAACATTTCATAAACTTCAGTGTATTTAGCTTTGCCGCAAGGCTACAAGATAGAAAAGTGCTGGTCTGCCTCATTTTGAAAGCAGAAAAGCAGATCTTCACACTTGCTTCCACACAGTAAGAGCAAAGAAAATTTCAGAATTTTACTTCATACCTACAACAATATTTCTACATTTTCCCTAGTCAATCTGCTTATAAGCTCTTTTATTGTGCTCAACCGCATACCAATCATTGTTTTCTCTTCCAGCCCTGACTGTCACTCCTGCCACAAAATGTCATCAGTTCTTAAATTCCAGTATCTACCCTCCAGTACCTGCCTGCTCCCCTTCACATAGACAAGAGCTTTCATCTCTTTCTTCTGTAGTGAAGCCGTTTAAGAAATAAAAAATAATTTATGTGAAGAAAAAAAAAAAAGCAAATCACTCTGCAGGAACATTGCAGTTTATTTTTTTGTTTATGACAACTTGCACATTAAAATGTTCCCAGTTAAAATTTCAAACAATATTGTCACTCCCCATGTTTCCATATTTAAAATGGAATGGAGAGGTGACTGCTCACCTGCCAGGGGAAGCACTCAAGGACTAGATGGGATTTTCTGGGTGTATTTTAGGCATTATTGTCCCCCAGAGTGTTACGTTTGCTGCTGCTGTGGGGCACCAGTATCCCTAGTGTATTGCTGGTGCCCTCCCTCTTTGTCTCTGTCTCTCCTGCTTCTCCAGCTACCAGGATCCCTCTTGCCCAGAAAGGGCAGGAAATCCCCCCCACGAGGTTCCCACCATGGCCAAAGACATCTGGAGGGAAAGGATCAAGGTTTCCATCACTGCCCATTGATGATCCCAGACCCCAAGGCATGCCCGGACCCCCTGCAGCTGCTGGGGGGAGCTGGGCCCCATCGCCAGCCCTGCAGCCCAGCCCCGGTGAGTACAGCAACGAGGACTGAAGCCTGCTTTAACCTGCTCGTGGGGGGGTTTGGCCAAAAGCTGAAACCACATCTCTGAGGTTGAGGTTGGGAGGCCCTTCAGGGATACCCACTCTGGGTCACAAGTGAGTCAATTTCTTTATTGTAGAAGTGCTCAAATCAGTGATATTGTCCATCTGTTGTTTCTTACCCTTTAAGGAAAAACCAAGCCTTGGTCTTCATGCACACCTCTGCCACCCAGGTCTTCCCTCACGTTTTACTCCAAATTTGGTGAGCGGGCCTGTGGAAAAGCAATACAGAGCTGCTTCCTTGGTCTCAACTAAACATACCTTTGAATCCTTCCTTTCCCCAGCCCATAGGCTTTTCAAGATCTAGCAGAGTACAGCTTTCATCCTTCCTTTTTCATCTTGACATTTTTATATGCCACTGGAAGCACTGGGTGAGGGGCTCTGGTTGTTGAGCTGTCTCGTATATAGCAGTTCTCAGTAGACAGGTAAATAACAAATATCCTGAATGACGTGAAGCATGTGTCTTTCTGTTCCCGTAGCTGATGTGTATGCATTTTGGATGCAGACAGTGTCTCCTCAAGAAACCAGCAAACTGACGCAAACAGAGCCAGGTGAGATTGATCCGGGATAAGAACAAAGTGCCAGCTGGCACATTTATGGAACAGAAAATAATATGTATTCCAGTACTTCCAGTACTTAAAGGGGGCCTACAGGAGAGATCAGGAGGGACTCTTCATCACAGAGTGTAGCGACAGGACAAGGGGTAACAGTTATAAGCTGAAAGAGGATAGATATAGATTACGTATTAGGAGGAAGTTTTTTCCTCTGAAAGTGGTGAGACACTGGCCCAGGTTGCCCAGGGAAGCTGTGGATGCCCCATCCCTGGAGGGGTTCAAGGCCAGGCTGGATGAGGCTTTGAGCAACCTGGGCTAGTGGAGGGTGTCCCTGCCCATGGCAGGGGGGTTGGAACTTGATGATCTTTAAGGTCCCTTCCAACCCAAACCATTCTGTGATTCTATGATTTTATAGAGGAATAGATGACTGTGAATGTATTTATGCATCAATGTCTATATAATTGCTTATTAGTGATATGTGACTTCAGCTTTTTTTCTTTGTTACTCTTCAGTCAACCTTCTTTTATTTTTTTTTTTCCTGTTAAAATGCCAAGGTAACCTATGTACTTTTCCCTCCATTAGATTTGCCTTCCTCAGTACTGTCTACGCCACCCTACAGGCCTGGTGTGACACTGAAACTTTACCCAGCCACCAGTAAGTAGCTGCACCTCATGTAGCAAACCCAGTATTATTTTGAAAGTATATTGATATGCTAATTTTCCCACACAGAAACAAAATACATGTTTAATTTATGTGACACCTTATCTACTTAAAACACCCAAAAGGTATAAGGGACAGCTACCATATTTGTTTGTGCATCATACACAATCACACATTCAAAATATAAATTATAGTGTGGTGATAAAATTAACATATGGATTCCTTGTGTCAATTTTAGGATGGATTGGTTACTGGAGAATCTTAGAATTGTAGAATAATATATTGGACTAAATTGCAGGGGTCTTCAGTATCATTTGGACTTGATACTATAGATAAAACCAGAGGACTCCAAAGAACTAAAATGCCTCTTACCTTTTTCGAATGTCTGGACATCTAGGAAATAGAACAAAAATATAGATAATATGACCAAAAAAAGGGGATTTTTTGAGGGGGGTGAACATATTTGAGTCAGAGAAAAAAGTTATTTCAAAAATCTCTAATTTTTCTGTCACTGGGAATAATCACACAGTAAGTGAGCAGTAGTATCTTACAGCTTTCATGTCATTTGCTTTTTCCCTTGGCTTTGCTGTAGCCTATTGCAGCAATTCAACACCAGGATCCTGTGCTGTTACTTTTTGCAGCTTTTGCTGATTCTGATCAGGTTTTTCATAGTTCTCAGTCTTGTTCTGGCTCTCTTGAGTTTATCAGCAAATCTTGGGTTTCTTGTCTTCTTTTTTTTTTTTTCTTTTTTTTTTCTTTTTTTTTTCTTTTTTTTTTGATCGTACTATTATAAGAGAAAGAATTTGAGAACATACGACTCAGTGGGGCATCCATTTTCAGAAGTAAATAATGTTATCAGAGTTAAAAATACTGATAATGAAAAATGAAGTCTGACAGCAGCATCAAGTGATCATACAAAGAGAAGTCCTGCAGAAAGGCAGTGTTGGGGAAGAGGGGGAGGAAGCTATTGTCTTGGAGGTCTGAGAACACTGAAGTAAAAAAAACCCTATCTACTGGGACATGTTTCCAAGGAGAAGACTCTCTGGTGCCCAGTCAAGGAGCAGTTTTTGATGTAAGAGGCTTTTTGTACCATGGAGATAGAAAGCCAAATATCCTTTTTTGATCTTTCCCTCATTTTACTACTGTTTAAAGAGCTCAAAATACCAGAGTCCTCAAGTTACCCCCAAGACATACACTGGTTGCATGAAGAAAATGAGACAATGTCATATCACATGAATGCAGTTTGACTTCTTGATGCTCTTGATGCTGTGAAGAGAAGAATTTAAGATGAACTAGGTCTTCTTGTTTGGGAGCAGAAGAATATGCTGTGGTAATTCTCATCTGTCAAAAATTCTGCACAAAACCAAAGTTCTATGCATGTCTTTTTTGCTTTGGGTGAGTTTGACTAGAGGATTCAATAACAGCCAGCCAGCTGGAAGTTGCTGGAGTGTGCGACTGGACTTGTGGTGTGCTCAGTCCAGAGTTTGTTCATCTGCCAGTTGCTGTCTGGTGGGCAACTGGCAAACTGGAGAACTCCTGGACTGAGGAGGGGTAACTGGAGTTCCTGGAGAACTTAGGACTGGGAACTAGCCTGTTTTGAAAAGGCTGCGAAACATGGATTTCAATGAGATCAGAGACCGGAGAGTCACTAAATGCCTCTCCGTTAGAATCCATGATGACAGAGGCTGTCTACCTGCATACATCAATCATGCATTTGAGGAATTAAATAGTGGAATGGCAAAGCAATGAAGGGCACCCACAATGCTTTGAAGACTGAGCTGTTTTTCCAGGCAGTCGTTTCTTAAATCACGAAAGTGGATGCCGACTGTTAAAATATGCAAGTGTGAATATTAGAGCATGCAGGGAGTGATTGCGTAAATCCGAATTGTTCACAGTAGCCATAACATTGGTTTTCGTTGGCAGCAAAATTTAATCTTAGTGTCAGAGAGATGTGACATTGAGTTAATAACAGAAAGGTCTGTTTCCTGTAGAAAGCATTGGTCGCCTATCTGCCTGTGGCAGTACCATGGTAATTTCAAATAGACAAGAGCAAAGCTCTGCGCAGAGCGCTGTGGTTCCTGCATTTTCTGGACTGTTCTGATTGACTCGATTTCTTAGGAAAGAAAATTCCTAGAAAAGAAAGTTCTGAAATAAATTCCTACTTTTAATTATTTTTTAAAATTTCAGTCCAAATCTGTAGGAACTTATGAACTGAATATAAAAAAGTAATTTCACAGTAGAAACTGATTACAGAAACGATATAAAACATTACTATGAGGCACTGAAAATTTTAATTTCAACAATGTGATATAAATATACTATCCAATCCAAATAAAATTAAATGGAACATTAATTGAAAGAGAATTTCAGCATTAAATAAATACAGCATTATGTAAACACAGCATTAGTTTAAAGTTAAGTGATTGTCAAAAATGAAGCCCAAGGCAATTTGTTTAGCTTTCAGCTTTTGTATTTTACTTCTCTTTCCCACATAGATGAATTCAAATTTAAATTGTAGTTGTTCAATTTACATGTAGATAAAGCTGAATTTCTGCTGGCAAAGCAGACAGCTTGGGTAAAGCATTTAACACCTGTTAGGCAGGATAGTGGGCACTCACTTTGGTGGAGACTTTGAGATTCATTGGAGGGTGGCCTTTATCAAGATTTAATTACTCACAGCAACTCTAACATCCCTTTTCATGGACAACATATTAAAACCTCATTGTCACACGCTCTAATGTTTGGTTATTACCTTGAAGAGTGTTTATTAAAGCAAGAAATCATTCCTTTTTCTTTGCCATCAAGTGAAAAAAAATCCAGGTCTGCCAAACGCTATTAAGTGGACAAAGCCTAATGACATTTATGCAAAACTCCTAAGATTAAGATAAAGGGGGCTCCCTCTTGCCCATCCCTAAATGATTACATCTGATATTTGTGAAGCCCCTTTGTCACACAAGCAGTTTTCAGAGGGGCCCATGAGTTTAGGAGCTGCGTCTGCCCACTACTTCTCCATGACTTCTGATACCTTGGGCAGGCGCTGCCAGAAGAGAAATAGTTTCAGAGCTATTTCAGGTTGGCAGTGCCTTCATTTTCCTCCTGTCCATGAATGCCATTTTATATTAAACTTCTTGTCAGCTCTAGACGACTCAAGATTATTTCAACAGAACTTCATTAGTTCAAATTTAACCTCCGTAACCGCTCCTATCGCATAACATAAGCTGGCCCAAAGCTATAAAGCATGTGAGACATGTGAACCTGGAAATGCAATTACACTGTCTAAGGAGATTATACTCTGCAGGTAGGGCACTTTATCTACACATGGCCACAGCCTGGTGCGAGTTACAGAAATTGAAAAGTTGGTTGACAATCACACTGCAGCTGACGTCGCTCTGCAAGTTCGGGCTCTTCCATCCCAATGGGTGCATGTGAGGGGGACACCCACATCGTGCAGAATGTTCCCTCTCACAGCCTGGCCCCTGGTTATCTTTTCAGAGCCCCAGTGTGATGTTTGCAGGGATGTCCCTTGTTTTTCAGAGTACTGGTGTGGGGGAGACATCCCTTTGGAAGGATTACTGTATGCAGGGGACATTGCGATGTGTGTGTGTGGTCGCCAGGGCCAGAGGTGATGCCTCGCAGGACAGGCAGCTTCACTGCAGCAACCCAAAGTGTGCCCTCACACACAGCATCTCCTCTTCAGAGCACGGGTATCAGATATGCAAAGGAGAGGTGGTTACACACCTATTATAGACATGCCCCAATAGCCTTTTAGCATATTGTAAATATTGCTTTTTTTTTCCTAGCAAGTCCTTTGATTCTGACCCATCATAGCACAACTGTTAGCCAAGGTGCAAGACAATGTGTGACAGGTAATGCTTTGGAGAAGACAAGACTAAGTTTTTCTCTTCATATGATGAAGAAAAGCCCTGAAAAACTGAAAACAGCTTCAATTTTGCCTTACCTTTTCTCAATTTCCCCCATTTCTGCCTTGCCTTCTTTTCTCTTTACTATAACAGAAACGGAGTCTGAAGAGAGATTGTATTTGACACTGAAAAAACCTCACAGCAATTCAGGATGTTGTTACAAGCTGCCATCATCTATTCTGTAGTATTGCTCTTTTCTGCAGTCTGGCACAGCTGCAATTGCTGGTGGGATGAAATATTTGGTGTGCATATGTTTATCTCTTGCTGCTGACTGAAGAAGATTAAATTAAGAGAGTAAACTAGATATTTTCCTTTTAGTTGGCTCAAGAGAGGGGAAGAGGGTGTCCACTCCCAGGTACACCATTTCCTTGCATTTTTCTTAGGTTAAAATAATATGACGATTGTCACTTGAAGGAAAACACACTGGTTAACCAGCTGGGTCCTGGCAAATAATAAAATGGAGAAATTATTCCTACCTTCCTCTCAGTACAGGCAAAAATGGACCTTTTCTCCTCCACTTACTTGTCAGTTTTCATGAAACCTGTAGGAACGTATTTATCCGGAGGACCTTTACCCATCCCTAAAAATTGGGCTGAAATCAGCTGATTATTCAAGTCACTAGAAGCAAGAATGGGAAAACTGACAGAGAGACGGACAGAGAGAAAGCAACAACTGCTGCATAAATCATGATTATTTTGTTAATGAGGCTAAAAAAAAGTGATGGAGAGAGCAGTAAGAGTCATATTTAATCTAGGATTTAGATTTAGAGGGTGGGTGTGGGAAGCATGTGGAATTGGAACTGAGTTTTTCATTAAAGTAGCATATGCATATAGGAAATATCAAATATAATAAGAGTACAGTGCTGTTCTTTGCTTTGCTGTTTTGCACTGTGGATAATCCATGCTTCAGCGGCAACTCAACGTCCACCTAAACAGGTAACAATAAATAAATTACATCTTTAGCATTGTTCCTTGTGCTTGTGATAAATAAAAGCAATGTGGTTTTAAGTAACTAACCAGTAATGATAAATAATAATAAATTGAACAGATTATTTGTGCTTTCACTCAAGCAACTGCCAGGCTGTGTGCTGTTTTCAATTATCTGCCTCACTCAGATTTGATTCTAAGATACCTTCACGAGCTCATTAATCTGTGTGTTTCTCATAGCCCAGATAAGACATCGCAAGAATTTTAATGGGATAAGTATTTGAATTAGTTCAGAGTTGTATTTCTCCCCAGGGTGTCCACAGGCAATGCTCAAAGAGTCCCGTGTGACCTCGCCTCCCATCACCCTTATTGTGCAAAAGATCAATCCCTGTGTGATGGAGCTGTGTAGGTTTTTTCAGCTGTGCCTCTGTGTTGGTCAAAGAAGATATTCCAGAAAGGAAGCCATGAGGTAAAACCTGGCACTAGTTTCTCCTTCTCCCTGCTTAAAACACTCCATTGGGCTTTTTTTCAAATGACGATTTTCCAGGGCTTATTTCTGAGTGTGTGGCTACTGGCTGAGACCCAAATGGGTGCCCAGTGTACTGATCAATACCTGATCTGGCTTCCAGTATTCAAACTAAGTGAATAAATCTAAATTTTTCCAAATATCTAATGACATCATTGAGGTCAGAATCTAGGTTTTTCTTTCCGTAGTGAATATTAGCAGTATGATACACATACAGCTGTGCTTATGAAAGATAACAAGTCACTATTCCCCTAACTTTATCTTCAGGTACTGTGTTGAATACTATTCCTGGTTCTTGAAAAATGCAAGTTATGTCTGTGAAAGAGTCAAAAGAGTTGCTTACTCCCACAGTAAGTACATTTTCTCTTAAATCTCTGCATATCTTATTATGAAGGTATAATAAAAAGTTTTAGATATCCACAGTGTTTGCTGTCTTTCATCACATACCTATATTATCTGATAATGATTTTTTTAAGGGACTGAAAAAAAAAAACCAATTTAACCTTCATATATGTTTTTAGTATTTGCCTTGTAAAGCCTCATCTGACAGCAGTTTTCTTGTGTTCTTCCAGCATTAAAACAAAAATGCCTTAAAAACATCTGTACATCAGTCTAGAGCACTGAGGAATTTTACTGCAGATTGGAAGACTGGCGGCAGTTTTAGTTGTCTCTTTCATTTCTCAGTGTAAAAATCAGGATGCAACCTGTTATTTGCAAATATTTGTAACACAACAAGCTATGAACCAGATGTTAACCTAGAAACATGTCTTTTTTCAAGACATTGTAAAAATAATGTGTAAAACCAGATGTATTTTGTACAAGTGATGTAACTGCAATAAAAGCATTGAAAGGCTTTTAAAAATTGGATTTTGTAAAGCATATTTATATGATTCGCTAGTGAATGCACATAGATTATTCTACTTTTATTTACAATTAAAGTAATCAAAATGAAAAAATACAAAATAATTTAAAAGCAGCCTGAAATACTGAACAGAAGAGGACTTTCCTGGTGTTAAACACATACAGATTATCCATTACTTCAAAGCAAGAGTCTCCCACTACTTCAGCAACTCATCTAGTGCAGAACTCGACCAAGGAAACATTCATACCACTTGTACTCTCACTCTGTGCTATATTTGCATGAGCTCACCAAGGTTCCTGTCCTTCCTTATATACACCTCTGGTGACATAAAAGCCAGTTCCAAAAATCGAAAGAATAACAAAAACAAAAAAAAAATTGCACAATCCTATATTTTGCTACGCTGCAGCTATATGATGCCACTATCAACCCAAAGTACATCATCAAGACATTTATATTTCAAAAAAATAAGATTATTTGGACTGCAGCTGGTGCACATTGAAGTTTCACTGAAGATGTATGTGCTCAAAGTAATGTAAAGCCAAAGAGAACCGTGGCACCATAGGGAATGCTGCCCTCAGAGAGAGGTGGGTTGCAGCCACCCTCTTCCAAAATACATTTCACTGTGGTGCCCAATAGCATGACTGAAGCATTTCTGTGATACCACAGGATAGACTGGAGAGCAGTACCAATTACAGCTGATATGGAAAGTTAGGTCAGGAAGAAATAAGAATGTCAATACAGTGAATGTACAAATTAGGAATATTAGCATAGCCATGGTATGGCAGTGCTGTGGAGAGATGTCTCTCTACAGCACCTCCCCTCACCCAAGGCAGGATCAGTTCTGCTGTGAAGAGCTGGGTGAATTACACCTGTGTGCAACTGTTGCTTCTAAACTCACAAAAACTTCTTAAAGCCTGAAGACATGATTGAAAACTATAAATTGCAGAATCATAGAATCATAGAATGGTTTGGGTTGGAAGGGACCTTAAAAATCGAGTTCCAACCCCCCTGCCATGGGCAGGGACACCCTCCACTAGCCCATGTTGCTCAAAGCCTCATCCAGCCTGGCCTTGAACACCTCCAGGGATGGGGCATCCACAGCTTCTCTGGGCAACCTGTTCCAGTGCCTCACCAGCCTCATAGTAGAAAACTTCCTGCTAATATCTAATGTTCTTCATCTACCCTCTTTCAGCTTAAAGCTGTTACCCCTTGTCCTCTCACTAGACTCCCTATTAGAGTGCCTCCCCATCTCTCCTGTAGCCCCCTTCAGGTACTGGAAGGCTGCTAAAAGGTCTCTCCAGAGCCTTCTCTTCTCCAGGCTGAACAACCCCAACTCTCTCAGCCTGTCCTCATATGGGAGGTGCTCCAGACCTCTGATCATCTTTGTGGCTCTCCTCTGGACTTGCTCTGACAGGTCCATGTCTTTCTTGTGCTGAGGACTTCAGAGTTGGATACAGTACTCCAGGTGGGGTGTCATGACACTGGAGCAGAGGTCTTGGACCTAAGGTCTTGGAAAGGGCTGAGACCTACTGCCCAAGCATGTTCATGGGGAGAGAATTAGAAGGTATCACATAGTTATGGGTGTCTTGTGAAAGAAGCTGAGAAAGGATTAGCGGTACCTGGCCTGAATTACAGCCTTCTTGTCACGGTTGTTTAAGACTTAACTGTTTGGCTTTCCCAGGAGAAAATGAAAATTTATGAGAAAAACTACAAAATAAGAGTAGGAATGAAAAAGCAAGGCTCCATCAAAAACCTGAACACATTGGTTACCCTCAAAAAAAAAAAAATTTTTTTCATGCTCTAGGGTTTTCAGTCCTGCAAAGACTCTGGGCATGTTTGGCAGAAGTACAGAAATGATAAGCCCACCCTGATTTGTCAGGCTGAAAATGTTCGTCAAGGCAGTAAAAATGCATTTTGGTCAGTCCCTGGAGACTCCAAAACTCACATGAAAATTAATTTTCATATTATTAAGGCATAATTTCCGCCATGTTTCACTCTTCTGAAACGTTTCTTGATAGGGCTGGTCACAGAAATTTTATGGCTGGACCCTGTCCTTTTCCTGGCGATGTCAGTACTGAAGTGATATAGAATCAGAATCACTGAATGGTTGAGGTGGGAAGGGACCTCAAGAGGTCATGTGGTCCAACCCCCCTGCCCAAGCAGGGCCTCCTAGAACCAGTTGCCCAGGATCACGTCCAGATGGCTTTGGAATATCTCCAAAGGAGGAGAGTGGGAGAGAGACTCCACAACTTCTCTTCTGTACATGTGTCAGTGCTCAGTCACCCTCACAGTAAAAAAAGTGTTTTCTGATGTTCAGAGGAAACCTGTGCTTCAGTTTGAGCCCATTGCCTCTTGTCATGTTACTGGGCACCACCAAAAAGAGCCTGGCTCTGTCCTCTTTGCACCCTCCCATGAGGTATTTATAGGCAATGATGAGATCCCTCTGAGCCTTCTCTAGGTTGAAGAGTCCCAGCTCTTCCAGCCTTTCCTCATATGCAAGATACTCTAGTCCCTTAAACATCTTTGTGGCCACTCTTTGGACCGTCTCCAGTTTTTCCATGTCTGTTCCATACTGAGGAGCCCAAAACTGGACATAGCACTCCAGGTGTGGCTTCACCAGTCCCAAGCAGAAGGGAAGGATCTGCTGGAAGTACTTCGCCTAATGCAGCAGAGGATACCCTTGGCCTTCTCTGCTGCAAGGACACACTGCTTCCTCAAGTTGAACTTGGTGTCCACCAGGACCCCAGGTCCCTTTCTGCCTAGCCACTTTCCAGCTGGGTGGCCCCCAGCGTATATTGGTGGATGAGGTTGTACCTCCACAGGTGCTGGACTTTGCACTTCTTGTTGAACTTAATGTTCCTGTTGGCCCGTTTCTCCAGCCTGTTGAGGTCCCCCTGGATGGCAGCATGACCTTCTGGCATATTGGCAACTCCTCCCACTTCGGTGTCATCTGCAAACTTGCCGAGGGTAAGCTCTGCCCCAGCATCCAGATCATTAATGAAGATGTTAAGTAAGACTGGACCCAGTACTGACCACTGGAGCACACTTTAGTCACTGGCCTCCAACTAGACTTTGTGCCCCTGATCACCACCTTCTGGGCCTGGCCACTCAGTCAGTTTTGAGCCCACCTCACTGGGCTCATCCAGCACATGTATCAACAGCTTCTCTATGAGGATCTTATGGGAGACAGTGTCAAAGGCCTTTCTGAAGATGACGAGTTCACAAAGCCTTGGAGGACCCAAGCCTTTTGTTCATGTAAGTGTTTTTGCAATTCCCAATTTGTCAGACTTCTCAGTTTTCCATGCTAAAATTCAGTGGAGAGTTTGCCTTTGTTGATGGCATCTTTGAAGGGTAGCTGAGTCTGACCCTGGCAGAAAGCAGACCTTCCCAATGAGGAGAAGCCTTCCCAAAGCTCATTGACCCAACCTTCCCCTGGATTTCACCCAGCTCTGGATCAGAGCCACCATGGACAGATGAGAGCAGACTTCTCAACCCTGAGGAATGCCAGTGTTTAAGGCTGTATAAATTTTCACTCATCTTTCATCACTGAACACTACCTTTTGCTAAGCCATTAAAGCCATATTCACATGCCCCAGAGATTTTGTGAGTGATTAAGAACAATGAGATGATTGTTATTTAATTACAGACAAGAGTATTAGGGAAAGTTACTATACGGTGAATGCACCTGCAGAACAGACTTCTCAGTATAGATCCTGTATGTGGCTGGAGCTATATTACTAAGATACACTGTGAGCATAATGACTCTAAGGAATCTCATGGAGGGATTAATTAATAAATGTTGAAGTGGGTTTGAAAAAGGAAGCGATCACATGGGTGAGGTATATATACAAGTGGGTATAAATAACTTAGTACTGACTTTGCTGAAATCCATTTGTCCTCCATCCAACTGCTTTCGAATAATATCCCTCAAGGTAAGCATTTCTAGATGTACTCTATGACACAGGAATCGGGAAGAAAACAATGTAGAATAAGCTATTTGGGACTGTGGAGCTGCAGAACAAAGTGTAAGTAAGAGATTTAGGATAGTGGACTACAGATATTTAGAGCTGTCACATTTATAACCTCACTTTCTGATGAAATATTACAAGATTTTTTAACAAAAATGAATGCAATATTTGACTTTATACCTAAGGAAGCAGATAATCATCAGTAGATACATATTTAAAAGCTGATAAATAAATGTTCATGTATTTGGCTGTAAAAAACTCTGTGCCTGACTGACTTAGAAAATAATTCTTAATTTAGGGTGAACTGTGACTGTAGTTCAAATCCAATCTATTATCTGTCATTTAATGAATACTAGTGCAAGGCTTTAGCTTCAGAAGAATCCTTTATATATACATTTCTGTAAGGACAAGAACACATACAACTTGAAGATGTCAAAAAAACATAGTGTTTATGGTTACAAAAATATATGATATATTAGATCAATCTCAACACAGATTAGACTAAATGTTTGACTACTAAAGTGGGAGAGATTTTTGTGATGGTGAAGGATACTATTTTAATGTATTGCAGATTAACTGGGTTCAATAGAAGGAATCCCAGAATGTCTCTTCATTTACACAGTGTTTCACAATATCTGCACTTAAACATAATGTGAAGAATTGTTTAAACATCCTGTTAGATCAAGTAAGCTGTGAAAACTGTTTGCAAAACAAGAGAAACTTCAAGTACACCATTTTTTTGCTAAATGGACTTTCTCTGTGTATGGCACTTTGGCAGGGCCTGTTGACTCACCTAAAGCAATACCAAAATATTGTTAGTCAGGTTTAAAGATGGCATTGATAAAATTCAGAGTATAAATAGGGTTTATATTTTCTGTAATACTCGTGCTTAATATGATAAGGGTAAAAACTGCATTGCTTCAAGCAGAAATATGGCCGGGCTACAAAAATTTATTTTCTAAGCTGATGACTTTCCACTCTCACATTCAAGAGATAACGTTCTGCCTAATATTTTACTTAACTCACCAGGCACACCAGTCTGCTCTGTGACTTTTTCTTGTCTTTGGATTAAACCAAAAATGATTGTAATTCTGCTGGTGTCCATGTCAATGGTCTTGTACAGTGGTAAGTGGCCACGCATATTTATTATCATTTGACATCTATTCTTAAATACAATTTTAGGTATGTGCATTTGGAAACAATCCTTTAGAAGCATGCCTTCTATCCCCTCTAACCTAGTTGATCAAAACCTAAACTATAGAGTAGTTATAAAAGACGTTTTGCTCAGGACTTGTAGTGAAGCAAGAAACTTTAGTGGGCTTAAAAATATAACCAAAGTTTGCAACTTCCCTTCTGCTAGCATTTGGTCATTATTTAAGTCCTTTAAATGCAAAAAAAAAAAAAAAAAAAAAAGTCACAAATTACATATAAAGAGATTTTACTCATTAATTACATGTGTATTGTCTATATTTTCCAAACCATTCAGTGCACCTCGAAACATAACTGAAGTTCAGCTAAAACTCCTCCTTCAAACTTTACTTTGAATAGGTTTTTTTCTTTAAATAACTCTTTAGATTTATTGTCGTGGGTGAATGAGCTTCCCAGTGACAAGGATACACAAACATTTCAAATTTCTGCAGTTCCTGCCCTGTGTAGGAGTGTCATTAAGAGCAGTGGTGTGCAGTAGAGGTGTTAGACTCTCAGGAGGTCTAACACCATTTCTGGTTGCTCCATGGGGTTATTTCTAAAGTGAAAAGAAAGCCCAGCACCTTGGCATAGACAAAATCTCCACTGACTTACTCTAACCTTACCGGTTGCCTCTCTTCTAAGGGGCTGCATGCATTAGAAGTCAGTAAAGAAACAAGTCTAGCACAAAATGCATGGGGAAAATACACTAATGAAGCTGAACTTTAAGACTCCTCTTATACGAACAGAAATCATTAAGAATATTGGCACTTCCCACTGTGGTGACAGAGAATGCCAAAATACCTACACCATTTATTCATAAAAAATAAAGGAGTATTTGGCCCCAGATGTAAAGGGGACTATATATACTGATAATATCGAATGCACTCTATAGAAATAGACATTCCAAAAATTTTCTGACACAACATTTGAGAGAGATTTCCCCTCAAACCTCAAAAGGCTGTGCCACAGTTTTTAGATTCTTTTCCCACAGCTAAGCACAATCTGAGTGCAAAGAGTTAAGATGTTACCATTTTTAGGCTTGGAGAGGATTAGTGATTTATATTTCTGTAGGATCTATTCTGCTGATCTCTGCTTTGAGACTGAAGCAAATGTCTGTGCATGAACTAACATCTTTAGGAGGAGCTAATGCAATTTACCTTCAATAAATCTAATAGGTTGGGTTTGCTGCACCCTGACTTTACCTGTCACAATCAAGGTTTCTGCTCCCTGAGGATTTTAATGACTTATGTCCATGTCCCATATTATGACATTTTAATTAGGTATTGCCAAAAATAACTGGAGGTGCACTGATGTTTTTTTGATGGTCTTTTTTCAGATAACACTTCAGAAAAGCATTGTCAGAGTAGCAACATCACAGACACAGTCCAGAAATATTTTCACACGTATCTGAATGTTAAAAGAAATTCTGTGGGTAAGGCACACAGCTGGAAAGCCCAGGAGCTGATGTATCATACAAGTCTCCTCACGACATGTACCAAGTCATTTAGCAGGCTTTAGAGCAAGAAAAGTTGACCTCCCCAGGGTCTTCTGAGGTTTAAAGGATTGATTTTTGCAGTGCAATATTTCACTGGCTATACAGGGATCAGCGTAGGAACATTAGCCCCAAAAGACACGACAGCAAAGAAAAGAGAATAATCCACCCAGAAAGTATTTTCTCTTTGTCCCTTCCCCCACGATTTGAACAAAATTAAGCAATCTTGTTAGCAAACATTGGTCCACTGATCTTGACTCAGTGACAATTAGAAATATTGTTCGTAGTAATGAAAGGAATGAAAGATCCAAAGGTTTACTGACCTGCTGACCCTGTGGTAGAGATTTTTCTCCAGGGAGCTTCAGACACTCATGGGTTCACTGAGTATATGCAAATTAAGTTTGCTGAGAAGAACTAAGTGCAAGTGAAGGATGCTGGAACAATCACAACTTCCAGCAGTTCTGCAACGTGGCTTCATCAATTCTCTATCTCATTTCAACTCAATGGGATTTTCATGTTTTCCAAATTTTTGCTGAAAGGACTAAACAACCAGTGGCTATTTGCCAACAGAAGCTTGAATTTGAGCCATGTTTCAAAACCTGACTCTAGATGCACTTGACAGAACACGGGTGGGGATGGGGTGTTTGTCATTGCAGAGGAAACACAGGCTCTAAGACAGAAAATAAAGGACAGGTTTTCTTTAGCAAGCGTGGACAAATGTGTGTACAAATATATAGCATTCAATGCTATTTATTTTACAAGGCACAGTATTATTTTGCTTGAATCTGAATTCCTCATGTCCATCAAGCTTTCAACTGAGTCGTTCCAGTCCTGTGAAAAGGCCAGCCTTTACTGGGAGACCTGTTCTGGTCTGTGGAAAGCAGTCTGTTCCCCTCAGACCTGCAGCATTGAAGGACACTTCTGACGGATTGCTGATCATCTAAAAGCTTTTCATTGTGACCAAGACTTTCAGGAAAGCAGTAACATAAGAGGAAGTACCTCTTCCTACCTCCCTCAATCCCATATCCATATTCTGTCACTAAATTTGAGAAATTAATTGCTGGAGGCATATTGACTGTTACCAGGAACCTCTTGTTCACACCACAAAAATTATAGACATCCTGAGATGGCCCTTATATACAATCTAAAACAAAGTCCTATTTTTTCCTAATCCTTTGCTAAACATAGAGTTGAGACTTATATCTAAAAAACCCAGTACTCCCCTTGGCTCTCTTACACCTATATTCATTGCAGATTAGCAAGATAACTTTCAGCTCTTTCCCAAAATGGGAATGGACATCTTTCCTAATGCTAGTTAGCCTGAGACATAAGCTCTAACATGAATTTAACATTACTTTTTTTTCTTCAGTTTTTAGATCCTTCAGCCAATAAATACCCTTGACTTATTATCTTTAAAAAAAGTCAAGTTTAAACAAATCCAATGTAACATATCCCCTCCTAAAATCATGCAGAAGATAAGAACAAGGAAAAACAAAATGAAGGGAGAGAACAAGTATTAGATTTCATCCTAATTCAGGACATGGCAAAAAGAAAAAAAAAAAAGTGTGAAAAATCTACCACAGTATTTTCAAAAGGACAAAAAGATAATTAACTTAGGAAAGATGTAGTGATAGGAACAGAGGCAATAAGGTAATAGGCAAAAAGGACTCAGAGAAACCAGCCTGAACTCTGTTCACCAAGCTTTGAGGGCTTCTCCTGAGCTTGAGTCCTGGAGCTGCAGCTCCCATCTCTGCTGGAAGGTTTTTAGATAACCACACAGCAAAAAGCTAAGGAACAGAAAAGGTTGGCACTATACTGGGACAGCAAGCAGTTGCAGAGATTTTTGTGCAAACTCCTTGACTTCAAATAAGCAAAGAGCACAGCACTGCAGAGTAGAAACATTTGGGACAATGCAAGCACTTGGGCAACTAAAGCGCTTTTACACAATCCTACTAATTTATCCCAGTAAGTGCTACTGTTCAGAAGAGCATAGGAACACAAGGGTTAGCACATTCTCACTAGGAATACCTCTGTTCAACAGAAGATTGATTTTTTTTTTTTTTTTTTTTTTTTTAGACCAATGTGTGTTACCAGCATGTTTCTGGGCTTTCCTGGGTGCTGTTGGACCCAAGCGAATGTTTCATGGCTTTGATAAATCAGCTTGCTAGTTGTAGGAAGGTATTCAGAACAGTTATACTGCATGTGTCATAATGAAGTATATGTTTTTGTGGTGGGTTTTTAATTTTAAAATCTTTTTCTTCTCCAATTTGTTTGCTGAGGTAGGTGGCCAGGAACTGAAGCCACCAGCATTTCTGCCAGAGCTTCTTGACACACCTGAAAGAATCTTGAGTAAGAATGGTTTAAACTTTGTTTTCTACACTATGGCGTGGCAGTGGGGAATCACTCATACTCCAGGAGCATTGCAGGGAAGCATGCAGCTAGCAAATACTTAGGAACTCTTATTTCAAAATGGATTAACAATCAAAGCAAGACCGCAGGCAGTCAGGGAACAGTTTTGTCACCTACATTTTTTAAAAGAAGGGTGTCTTCTTTTTTTTTTTTTTTTTTCCATTTAGACAATGCCACACTCTTCAATGGAGTATTTCAAAATGTGGAAAGTGTTGCATTATTTTTTGGTGAGTATGTCTTCCAGTTGTAATTGAACACTGAATAAAAATCCTGTAGAGATTGCTATTTTATATATGCTGAGAAGGAACAGGGATTTTTGAGGGTGTAGATTTCCCCTAAGACTATCCTAATACAAAATACTGCTGAGTGTGAAGCATTGCTCAATGCCCCTGTGTTACTTTCTTGTTTAGGCTCTGTGTTCACGTGAAGGTCACCCATGTGCGACCCATGCCTGGCTCACCTCTGCTTACCGTACATTTTATGGCTATTTTCTTTACAGACTGCCTGGGTTCTCACTTCACCTGGTTACAATCCATCTTCACTAACTTCCCTGCTCTGCTCAACTTTGTGAACAAAATGAAGTGTGTTACTGGGTTTTGCCCCAGGGATTTTGAAGACTACGGTTGCTCTTGCCGGTTTGAGATGGAAGGGCTCCCTGTGGATGAAGTTGATGAGTAAGTCTTATTCATGAGATGTCCTCTTCTGCCCTGCTTGTCAGTGCGCTCATGTTCTGATGACCTGAAGCATAACACTTGCCTAAACTGTTTAAGGACACGTGTAAAAACAGAGAAGACTTCAGATGGTAAGAAAGTCCCACACCACCCAGATCTCTTTAACCTAGTCATCACTCAGTTGGAACCTAAATATCTGATATGACTCACAAAAGACAACTTCAGCAGGTTTATCAGTCCTGACCTGTGTTATTCCCACCTGCTAGTGAGCACTGTCTTTTTGCTGGGCCAACATCCAGTGCCAGTTGCCTTACAGCATGGCTTGGAAACAGATGAAGTCGAGGTGGTCAGAGCCTACAGCAGGTGATGATCCACTTGCTGCTTTGTTCTCATAGCTCAGACTCTTTCTTCATTTCCCCACACTTCAATGTGGAGAAACACTCCCATCCTGCAGGTAAATAAAAGCAGAGTCCCCCACACCTGCATGTAATTCCACCAGTGCAACTCTGTGGCACAGCTGGTTTCAACGAGTTGCAGGGTGGCCACTAACGCAATAGAATAAGTAAGCACCACACCCATCTCTCTGACATCTTACCCGGAGGTCTCTCAATTCTGAACAGATCTGTGAACAAAACCTCATTTACATTTCTTTGTACTGAGGAATTCTGTCTCACCCTTAAACTGGTGCCAGAACCTGGAGGGCTGTTAATCAGGTGAGTGGGAGAACACTAATCAGAGCAGGTTGGTGGGTTCACAATCTTACCAAACTGTTGGTATTGGAACTGTGTAATACAACAGCAAGGTAAGCTCATAGTGAAGTATAATGAAAATGTTTGCAACTGAGGGGGGATTTAAGCATCAACAGAATCAGGTTACAGCTAAGTATGACTGCAAGGGGCAGCTAGGAGGTTAAGCAGATCTTCCCCTGAATACCTGTCTACGTGCTGAGGTCGTACGACACTGGAGCACAGAAAAGGACAATGTATCTCCATGGCTCTTCCTCATACCATGTACCACCAGGAACAAACCCATCCAAACTCCACTCTGTGCTTTGGAGAGATAATGCCCCAGGCCCTGGCTGGGCTAGTGAGAAAAAAATGTAGTCTCAGGCCAGGACAATCAAATGGATGTTCACTTCTGCCAGCAGGAGGTGGGAAAAGAAATTCAAAGATAATCAAGATTCATCCATGCCTAAATACAAAAAAGGTTTTTCTAGTAGCGTAATGTAGTAATTCCCTGAGTGAAGACAGTAATGGCTCAGAAAGGGCTAGTTCCTACAGCTAGATGGAAATAATTCCATCCAGTCTCTAGCATGGGATGGTTGGGAAAATGAAGGTCTAACTCTGCTACTGGAAAAAAGCCATGGGACTTTATGAAAGATTTTCTAAACAATCGTGATGACATGCTGAAATGAGAGCTCGGGTCTGTTCAATGGACTGATACCTGAAAAGCTGAGCACCTGGGCTTTCGCTTCACTCAGCTTCGTTTTCATGCAGAGCAGCATAAATACAGAAACAGCAGAATGATCTGTCAGCAGCTTGTCCTGAGAAAAGGCCACGGAATCACTTTGTATTTACAAATGGGTTAGCAGTCCTGCTGGGAAGCTTCCTGAGCAGCAGGGCAACTCCACTGCCCTTGTTTTACCACCGACACAGACATGCCCTTGGTTCCAGAGAGCCTCCAAACAGGTGGCTGCTACATGCTCACAGTTCCCACAGTGCTGCAATTTTGTCACTAACTTTATTTCTTAGAAACTAGTTTTGCAAACCTCATATTTTGTTGCTGCCCTTTCTGTTCCATAAAAAAGGGCTGAACTCACTGTGGGTTTTTAAGGTATTGGAGAATGTGCCCATAAGCCCAACCTTTTTCCATTTCCCAGAGCAGCTAATTGTTACATCTAAATTAAGAACCTAGTCGACCTCCATAATCTATGGGGCAAGACAGAAGCATGTCCAGAGGACAGTCCATGTCTTACAATACCCTGCTTGCAAAAGGAAGGCAAGTAAATTTTCTGATTAGGTGCTAATGTAACTGTGATACTCTAAACTAACAAGAAGTGAAGGATATTTCTATTAGACTAATTATGCAGGTAGAGAAGGTCTCAAGTGCTGATACCTCACTAGACCTCAGGCAGACAGGAATAGGTCCTGAGGCATTTCATGAGCTCTAGGTTTAAAACCCTGTTCTTGATGGAGCTTGCAAACTTCAGCCTCACCTCTGAAACATGGCACAGTGGTATGGAGGAACCACAGGGGTTCTCTGCTGAGTGCCATTCGCCCTCACCTTTGTTCAATACATTCCTGCAGTCTCCTAGACCAGGTTACAGCAGGGACACCAGAGTACAAGAAATTTGGCTTTGAAACTTCATCAGCTGAGATCACACTGTTCATGAGCTCTGATCTGCTGCTGGGAACCTGAGCAAAGCTCATCACTGATGTCTTTCACCAAGTTAGGACAGTTAGGACTTGGACTGCTTCCACGGTTGTCAGGACAAATTAAATATTGTAAAAATTATTTATTAATATAGTAAGCGATTAAATATTAAATGTTTCCTAAATATGGGAAGTGAGAAAGTGGCTGCGTAGCCTAGAAGGGAGCCTGTGGGGGCAGGCATTTGCTCCCTGCTCTGGTCAGTGCAGGAGTGCTTCTGTCCACCGGTGGGTTCAGTACATACGCAGGGCTGCAGGTAGCGTGTAGTGACACATTCACTCTGTCTTCAGCAAAAATCCCACATGAGCTTAACTAAAGTTAACTCCTTACATTGCGATCACAAGTTAACCCTTCCTGGCAGCAGATGCTGGTTTTTAGTGTTCATGTTAAAGTCTTTGCTTTCAGTGTAGTCAAAACCAAAGGCAACTCAATAACAGACCCATGTTCTGAGTCCCTTTCTCTGAAATGAGGATGTTTCAATCCAAATCTAACAACAAGTGCCTGCTTAATTTATGTAACAATTTTGTATGGAGTAAACGATGACCAAATGTTTTACTGGTGTTTCGTTTATAGCTGATGTCAGTGCACAGAAATGTTGCTGTAATATAAAGTAGAGGGCTTGCCTGTTCAAAAACAGATGAACAGAAGAGAGGGTTGATAAAGAGCTTGTTGTTTTTGACTTCCCATTGCTATTCACAGCTAACACAGTCATAAACTGTTTGGGGTTTGCATGACAGCAGGGGTGAAGGAAAATGCAAGGTTTCTAACTGACATTGTTGTTCGGTGGTAGGAGAAAGCTGTGTTACTCTGCTGTGAGAAGCATATTTCATGGCCTCTTCCCTTGGCTAAACGGTGCATTTTAATTCTGCTTGTTGCATAGAAGAGAAAGTACAAGAAACAGGGGATAATGCCAAACATATTCATACAGTTCCAATGAGACACAGGGATTCACAAGGTGTTGCAGAGACATCGACCCTCCATGAGTGCCAGGTCTTGTGTAGTTCTCCAAATCTGCAGTGAGAAAGGTTGTGGTAGGGCTGGAGCCAAGACCTTCAGACTTGAGTAGTGGAGCAATGAGATGACAGTGCAATGGGTGGATCCAAATCTGCAGTGAGAAAGGTTGTGGTAGGGCTGGAGCCAAGACCTTCAGACTTGAGTAGTGGAGCACTGTTTGGCAATGAGATGACAGTGCAGTGGGTGGATATTTGGGCACTGATAGTGGATTTCTTATTTGAACTGCCTGTACAGTCCTCGTAAGACCTCAGGTACCACAGGAGGAGAGAAATGTAAGAGTGGTCTCCCACAGCACGCAGACCTGTTAGCACTGCTGAGTTTTGCATCCAGCTGTACTTATCCCACGAGGCTGACTCGGGGAAAAGCAGTACTAAGCCTTTCTCATGTCTAGGGATAGTACTGAGGACCTTTTTTTTTCCCTTTTTTGACATCTTTTGCATTCTTGTGTAAGAGCGACACGAAAGCACTGCAGTCTGATCTTGAACTGAAACTAAATTGTGTGAACTTTGTGTTATTTCATTTTTTAAGCTGCTGTTTCCAGCATCGCAAATGCTACGAGGAAGCAACGGAGATGGAGTGCACATGGGACCCACCAAAGATTTCTACAGACATCAGCTGCTCTACAGAAAACCTAACGTGTGGTAAGAGCAATCACAAGAGCGTCATACTGGAGCCTCACCGTGACTGAGAAGTTCATTCTGGTCTATCTACCAAAAAGTCATATATAAATTAAGTAGAAACCACATCCACTTGTGGGTTTTTAAGGAATTAAGTGCTCTGCTCAGGGGTGAATGGAAATAGGAATACACAGAGGCATCGAAGCCCAACCAGGCAGGAAAACTCAAGCCCAGTAACTAGAAACTTGCCAGGGCGCCTCTAGCAGGCAGCCTCTTGCTGAGGTTTCCCTGACTTTGCAGGACCACTAAGCATGGCTTGAGACATCTCCACACATCAGAAATGCAGCAGATGCCAGGGAAAGACCTGAAAAACATTTCCCTTCTGAAGCTTCAAGGCCTGATTTTTATATACTTTGGGGATCCAATTCTCTGTTCACAGGGTTACATACACTCCTCAGCTACAACAATATCACCAAGGAGGGCAGAGACCATGCCGTTATAATGGGAGCTACTCCATGTAATAACAGTAAAGTGCAAAGTGGGGCTCTTCAATGCCTAATCATTTTTAATACATTTTTTTCAGATTATTGGCTATCAGAAAAGACTATATGCTAGAACATGATTTGAGGATACTAGCGAAGAGGAGCAGAATCCCCAAAACAATAATCTTACAGCTTGCTTAAGCAACAGCCTGATCTAATTTCCTTTTCTTGCTTCAAATTAAAGCCATTTTTGCTCTTTAGGCCAACCTATAAAGACTCAAGCACATTTAAACATGAATAATGATTTTCTAGCTCTTTCCATACTTAATAATCAAAGCATTTTGTTCAAACTAAAATAAAGGGGGAAAAAAAAGAACAGTCCCCATCAAAAATATGAAACGTAAGTGTGACAGCTATGAAAGGTCAATGGTTTTTTTTTTTGAAACCCTGAAAGGCAGAAGGTTTTGAAGTGGTAAAATAGTATTTCCTGGGAAACAGTTTCATATCATTTATAAGAAGCCAAACACATCTTACATGAAAGGTTTGTCTTGTGGACTATGACTTCTTGAGGTTAGGAGGAATATTTTAATGAATTCTGTGAAATGTCAAACCCAGTATCAGCCGGATTAAGTTTTCTGTGGAACAACTGGAGGCAGCAAAGCACTGCTCTGTAGTCCTCACTACTCTGCAGAATGAACTGGCACAGGCAAGAAGTCAATTGCCAGCTGTGTCAGAGTGCATTGGATGGCGTTTCAAAAACAAATGGTGTTGGACTAACAAATTATAAACTGTGTTTAACGTGAAGAAGCACAGTGTAAATAGGTTTGCACTGATGAATATAGATACAAACCTTTCAGGGAGGAAAAAGGAGGCAGAAAAGATATTTCAATAGTATTTTGTTTGTATTTTTGCTTTATTTCCAGAGTCTGGGGATCCCTGTGAACGGTTCCTCTGCAATTGCGACAAAGATGCCATTGAATGCTTTATGAACGCACATATTAACTCTTCCCTGAATGGGCTGGATGTCTCCTTCTGTCCATCTCCAGTTACAGGTAATAATCAGGATCTGACCTCCTCCTGCCCGTTTTTTTGACCCAGTGAGAATGAAGCAGTAGCTGGTGCTTTCCTGCATTAGATCTGTCAGTCTGTCCTATTCTCCGTTTCATGTGTCCTTTCCACTTACTGCTACTCAAGTGAATACCAGGAGAGAAGCTGTACTGGAGCAAGTCCAGGAGAGGTTACCAATCTCATGGGCTAGAGCACATGATGAAAGAGGAGGAGGCTCAGAGGAGATCTTTTTGCTGTCCTCAATACCTCGTGGGGCATGTAGAGAAGATGGAGACAGACTCTTCCTGGATGTGCACGGGGTCAGGACATGAGGCAAGAGACATAACTGCAACAGGGAAATTCCAGTTAGATATGAATAATTTTTTTTTTTTTTTTTTTTTTTTTTTTCAGGAGGCTTTAGTCAGCCTTGTGAGGCTTTTGTCAACCTGAATGATTGGGTGATATTTGGGATGAAGAGTTACCTATGGAGGTCATCATAATGCCAAACTGAAAATACTGCTAGCTCAAATCTCCCCTTATATCTTGCAAAAACTAACTGGAAAGGCAAATATAGACCTACTCTGCTTTGTAGCTTGGTTTCCATCTTGGAAGGAAAAATCCTCTCTAAAGATGAAGGGGATATTTATCTCCATTGTCATACACCGATCTGTGCTCTGTGGCTGAAATTACAACCTTGTAAGACTGAATACCTGTCCTGTGGGAACAGAGCTGGATTAAAAACTTAATTCATATGGATTGAAATTAGAGCATGGCAGGGGGAGGACCTTTGAACTCCCAGCTGAGACAGACATGAGAAATCAATGCTAGTTTTTCTAATCCCTTGACTCCTATTCACACATCCCAGTGCTAGGCACAGATATACACATCTATATCATGCTCTGGCTATGTGCATTCCTTCATGAATAGGCCAAGGAAGAAGAAAACACCACAGGAAAGTTAGCATCAAAGCCAGCGAATTGTGTACAACAGTAACCTTTCACTGGGATCAGATGTCTCTCATATAAAGTACATCAGTTCCAACGCATTACAAATAAAGGAGAAATTGTTAGGTGTTAACAGGAAAATCACACTGATTTTACCACTGCTGATAAAGATAGATTCAATACTAGCTCCCTAAATAGCTCTGCTAATTTTAGGCTCCTGATTATATTTCTTAATGGGAAAAAAAATTCCTTTGAATGAAGCATTTTTATTTAGTGTTCACTGATGTTATTATCTTTCTGTGTAGCTGTTCTGTCCAGTTCAGGCTTTGAAAAAAAAAATATTAATCCTATCTAACAAATTTCTAGGAAAAGGATTTTGGTAGATGCTTTATTACAGAGAAAAATATGAAGGAAATGAGGATATACTTGCCTAAAATTTTGCTTCAACAGGAATAAAATCAATGAACTCCTGATTTGTCGTACTATTCAGATTAAAATATGACAACCCCCCTCCTCACACTGCAGCCTATGACAGAGCTTTCTCCTTTTCAGAAACAACCAGCAAGAGGGAGAAGACAAGACTTCCAATGGAGGGTATGTCCTTATCTGTGTAATTCTTTGACTGGGGTATATTAAATCAAGATAAATTTATACACAGAAAAATAACATGAGTATTTTAGAAGGTATTAATTCCTTTCTGAGAAGCAAAGACAAGTTTTAGCAAGATGTCAAAAGGAAGAGAAAAAAGCCTAATAAACTAAAGCACCATTTTTAGGATGAGCTTTTACACGGGTGCACAGGAACATTTCAGACAAATGACTCCTTTTTCTGAGAAGGTATTCAGAAGAGAACCTTGCATCCCATTTATAAATAAGAAGAAAAACACTAAAAGCTTATTTAAAATATTTTCTGATGGATCCTTTTCTATTTTGCATGCGCATTTAAGGTCCTGCTTCAGCAAGATTCCTAGTGAAGTGCCCAGATTTAAACTTTTATGCTTTATGTTTAAATGTTTAATTGTTATCCTCATATCTTCACTACAGGCCATGCTTTATGTTTAAATGTTTAATTGTTATCTTCACTACAGGCCGCCTATTTAAGTATCTGCTGAAATGGGAATTTAAAGAATTGCTGATTGTTTAGGTTGAAACTCTCTGTGATAGAGACTGAGGGCTTTTTTTTTTAATACTGTACATTGCTGAGCAGAATTTAGTATCAGCAGTGAATAAGTAATAAGGCTGGATTTCAATACTGTTACTGTAACTATCAATAATTAGGTTTGTACTTTCTACAATTATATCATATAATAACCCTACAAAAAGCACAGTAGTAATAATATTTATAAATTAGTTCATGTTATGCCAAGATCCTGTCTAACAAGCATCCTAACTCTGGAGTAATAATGCTTTAATTTTGCAGAGTTCCTTCATCATGACACTGACAAAACACCGGCTGCAACTGCATCCATGGAAGAAGGTTTGCAACTTACTGTGCAAGCAGCACTGTTTTGAGTTCCCAAAAGCTTAAAGAATAAAATACAAGGATAAGCTTTGCTTTCTTTCAACCCTTCTAAAAAAACTTTTATAAAAGTAGATATAATGTTTTGGTGATCAAGTTCAGGACTGAATGAGAAGGTGTAACTTTTCAATTTGTGCATGCAACGTGCTTCACCAGTGCTTACAGTAAGTTTCCCAAGGGCTGAGAACGAGCACTCTATGACAAAACCTGTTCTCATCCAAACAGACTTTTTTTTTTTTTCCCTGGGAACACAGGTTGCAGCAGGTGAGCTGTTTGGCAGAGATGTGCTGTATGGGTTCCGACCACTGCACCCACAGCCAATGGCATATTTGTTTAATTATACAAGATCAAGCAATAGCACAAGGAAAGACTGAGCGTGGTTTGTTGCAAACGAGCCAGTAGTTTGGTGGTTTATTTCCTTGCAATGTAGAGATCCAGGTTGAAGTCCCTCACACTCTGGTGTCTCCTAGGTGAGTTCCTAAACCACAAGACCAAGTGGTTCTTCTGACAGTCTTATTTTTTTTCTGCTACAATCAATGGTTATCTTGTCCAGAAATGTGTGTTTGCAAAATCTCATTGCTGCCAGTACGAGAAAACTATTCTCTTCCTACCAGCATGGTGCGCACTACAACACAAGAGGCCATGGACAGAAGTCATCCAAAGCCCTGGGTGGCCCTGGGAGGGCACAACTAGTGTGTGAGGGCCAAGGCACACAGTAGTGAAATAGAAATGGAGACCAGTCTCGGACCATCCAGTGTCCAGTTTGGCTGATGCACTCTTGTCATGTGGCCCCATCACAAGCAAAGTCATACTGTCACGGACAGAGACCCTGGAGCTGCCACGCGCACAAGCAGCGCGCACCGGATGGGTGCGACCAAGCCACTGCTCAGCTCGGAGAAACTCTGGAGTTATTTGTGGGGGTAGGGAGAGGTGGAAAGTTGGACTTTTTGAGAACTTAAGAACCTGGTTTCAAGCTGTAGTGTGCTCCTCCATGTTGCTCCAAGTGAGCCATTGCCATAAGCATGAATCTGGAACAATGAAAAACCATATGGATTTTGGTTTTGTTTTTTTCTCTCTTTTTTGGTCTTTTTTAATTAAAGTGCCACATGCATGGGAGCCCCTATCTGAAAAGGCTTTATGCTGAGTGTAAGTGTTGGCTGTTCCTTCACACTGTAACATCAAGGTGTTGTTTTTCTTTGGTTTGTTTGGTTTTTTTTTTTCCAAATATTTATTTTTCTCACCTAACAACAGCTCCAGTCTTGGTTCATGTTTTTTTTCTAGCTGTTTCTGGGAGGCTTGGTGATAGAAAACTGAGAACTCCTGAAGGAGTGAGTGCACCCGTACTTGCACATTTTACTTCCTGAAAAAAATTATTGTTTGTGCTCCCTGAAGAGGCATAATCTCATCACAAGGCTGAAAATATTGCCAAGGGATAAAAACCTCTATTAGGAATTTTAGAAAGCTGAAAACATATCACAGATAACATATCCGGTCAGACCTTGAAGGAAACATTTGGAGATCCACTTAGCATTTAACTAGTTGTCTCCCCATTTAAGCCCAAGCTTCCCCATTGACAGCTGTGAGAATTGCATTAAATCAAATGCAGAAACTCCCTCAAAGGCAAAGCAATTCTTCTTCACATCACAACATCCTAACAACACACAGAAAGATGCAGAGATGATTTTTTGGCTCATTTGATAGCTATGCTTATAATTTATCAAAAGGTAGATAACAAATGAAAATCATTTTATCAGGTAAAGAAATAAATCAGAGGTTAGGGAAATATTTGGCCTTGTAGCTGCCCATGCCTGCTTGACTATCAGTACAGGCAAACACAAGGTGTTCACAGGAAATGTGGCGTCTTTCTGTGTGCAACAGTGAGATTTCAGATCCAATCCACTTAAGTGTACTTGTCTGTCAAATGAATTTAATACTGAATTTACCACATCAGTCAAATTTATGCTGCTTCTTTGACAGTGTAAGACACATAATTTGAAAGCAGCAATGAGATTATTTTACCAGTATCACTTTGTCTTCAACAATCAATGCACCACTGAGAAAAACAACTCTCCATACA
>NW_010143878.1:42198-58020 GCF_000699245.1 Pterocles gutturalis | reverse complement strand
CACTTCCCAGCAGCTTGACTTTTCATGGAAACTTGTTTTCTGAGTTTACATTTTCTGTCTTCAACAGTGATTTCTTTTGAGCCCACTGAGATGGTCCTGGGGACTTTGAAAGCCAGAGGTGAGTCTGATTATACTCTTTTTGATGAATCAGGCACTCCTGACTCCAGGTGAAAATGGATTTTGGTTTATGAAGTTCAGTGGTGCCACAGTCCAAAATTTGCAGCTCAGGATTTCTGGATAATACCTCTAGTTCTTCTGCTGACTTACACATCCTTCAGCAAACCACTTTGTTTCTCCTAATTACCCTCTTTATAAACCAAGGCTAATAGTGATGTTTGGTTAAGTTTTATGACGCTTTCAGTAAAAGTAACTCCAGAAATGCATTGCAGAAATACAGCAGGTAGGTCACTACCACAGTGCCTCTGTTTTTTTGTGCAGCTACCACAAGGGACCACAGAGGTACAGCTCCTGCTCCCCCCACCCCCTCGATAAAAGGTCAGTGACTCTCAGCTTTCCTTTTCCTTTGACTGACACAGCAATACTTCATCTAAAAGCCTCACTATTAAAAATCCATGCGTGGTGACGACAGGGCTGCTGGCGAATCAAATTTAGATCGGGGTCAGATAGCAGACACACAAACAATAAAAAGAGACTGAGAAATATTAGCTCTTCGTTGCCTCCAGCCACTCATTTGTACTCCTCATCCAAGCAGCTGTGAAAACCTCTTCACATAAGTTTTTCCAATATAACTTTGGTCCTTTAAATTACATTCATAGCATCTGCTGCCAGAAGGGTTCGTTTTGATTTTGCCTTCTCATTTATGCATTCATAGCATCTGCTGCCAGAAGGGTTCATTTTGATTTTGCCTTCTCCTTTATTATACAGAATTTCACAGAGTTCTTTCACAGTATAACACCTATTTCAGCTTTTGCAGTTGTTGTGCTTTGAGCACAGCCACACCAGTAGCTGCAGCTAGAAGCAGAGGACCTTGGTAGACTGGGAAGTTTTCAGTGGTCCCTTTGTTGTAGAAAGGATCATTCAGGCAGACTGAAATGCATCAGAAAAATGTCAAGGAACACTGAATATGGAGAGCAGAAAGCAGTTGTTTTTTGACTCTGATTACGCTGTCTGAACAGTATTCATGTCTCCCACCCAACAGAGAAATTTGGCATTGCTGTACTAAACACTGGTCAAAATCACTAAATGTTCTCCTCCGTTAACTTGAATGTATCAGAAAACCTGTGTGTTGTACTGGAGGTCTGTATGTCTCCCGGAAGGTTATTTGTAATATTTATTCCTAGCTAAGTGCTGAATTTCCCAAACTCCAGCCATTAAAACTAGCTTGTTGCTTTTGATCCTGTTCTGCAACCTTTCATTGGCTTTGTTGTGTTCTTAGCGGGACTTTCATTTTTTTAATCTATTGCTATGACAGATGATTTTCAATACATAGTAAAAGCAGAATTTCAGAGGGACAAATTTAATGAATTTGAGTTTAATCCAAGGAAAAGCTTTAAAAATGTGGAAACACATGTGCATTGGTAATTTTTCAAAGTATTTTGTTTGTAAAACGACACATTCTTCATATTGACATTTAGAAAATGTTAAACCATTTGATAACACTGTTTTCATTTACAAGTTAGCTTATATAAAAAAGGTTAAAAAAGAAAGAAAAAATGTTAAGTAACCCTCTAGTTAAATAAAACATTTTCCTGCTCAACAATAAAGCTTCAGATAATCTAAAAATAAATAATCTTTAGGATAAAGAATCTTCTTAAAATTATGTTTCTGTTTATCCTCAATTAATTTTCCTCTTAATATTTGCTGTGGTTATAATGAAGTAAATCCTTTAGTTGCCCAGCTCTGCAACAGTCAAATAATTTTCTGCCCTCTCTAATGTTTCTACCAGTTTTAGTACCCTCATGTGAATGGGCACTTATTTTTTTTAGCAATTTACTCAGAAGATGACATCTCACCTGGATGTTATTTCTCTGTATGGCTGACAACTAGCACAGCTCTTTACCTTAGTATGCAACTTTTTTTTTTTTTTTTTTTTTTTTTTTCCATTTTTTTTGCAATTCAGTAGTTATACTGGTCCTATTTAACCAGCACCTTGTTTTCTGAAAGGCAAGAAATGTAAAGAAATTACCTCTTTGCTTTTTCAATCTTCATTTTTATTTTCTTTTTCTCTGTGACCATCAGTTCACATGAGTTCTGTCTGAGGATATTACTCTCACCTGCTATCTAAAATTAAAATCTTGCTGTTTATTGCTCCATGTCTTCATCCGCTTTCTGTTTTCTGCTCATTCAGAAGAGGATGGATTCATGCAAGCTGTGGTCCCAGTGAAAGACATAACTACCTCCCCAGACTCCTTCCTAGGAGATATCAACTCAATGCAGGCCAAAACTGTCCCCACTGAGAAGATTCCCACAGGCACATCTGCAAGGACAAAAGAAAAAGGCGAGTAAAGCAGAATTACACCTATCCTGACTTACAGCTCTCCCCTATTCCTGTCCACAGCTCTCTGGGGATTCAGTATTTCTTATAGATATGTAGAGTAACACTATCTTCTCCTGAAATCTGGATAGATGACATGGAATATAGGGTGCACAACACTGCTCTGGAAAGGGCATTTCACTCTCCAGCACTGACCAGGAAAGCTTAACCAACCATTAATGAGCAGTCTTACAACTATGAATTAAACAAATGTTAGAAGACTGACAATTGATTATGGTTCAGAATATGCACTTTTGGACACATTACTGAAAGAAGAGTTTACTCTACCTTTGCAAGTCTAATCTATGCATTTGCCATTTCCAGAGACAAGCCCTGCAAGGGGTGGCGAGAGCACAGCTTCCTCTGGAATAGCTCGGGAACCGGCAATGTCTGACATGGGACCCCATCAACCTGCAGGAAAAGGTAAATTAAGGGTTTTTTCCCCCAGTTATATCTAATGAAAAATTCATCTACCTCTATATTAAAAGGTAGGTGTATATTACATATAAAGATTATACTTATTCAGAACCAGTTAGACAAGCATATATGTATTGGTAGTTATAAGAACAACAGGAGATGTGATCATCTGCAAAAGCTTCCAACAGTTTAACCTCTTCCACCCCTGTGCTATCATTAACACTTATAAAAACAATTTATGATTAGGTTATAAGTACACTTTCCATACAGTACAAGATCTAAAATGAGCTCAGTTAACATTAACCCCTGCTTTTGTTTTTAGGCAGTAATTTAATCATGTCTTTGAGTTACTTTACAAGCAGAAGAAGCAATAAAAGGAACTTCCCCTCGTCCTCACTCTGACCTCTTGCCAAAGGCTTGCCAGAGTCAGCCTTTTTCTCACCATTTCTGGTTCTGTTTCAACTCCTCCTCAGAGTTGGATCACAGAGATTTTGAGACATTTTAGACCTGTCACTGCCATAAATCCACACTCATGGACTGTCCCACCCATCTTGTCAGGCTTCCCAATGGGGAGAAGCAGTCCCAGAACTGGAAAAGAGCAGTCAGGAAGAATCATCACAGCCTTCCAGCAAACTGGAAAATTTGATCATAAAATGCCAGCTTTTAGAGAGTGTGTGGCAGTGCATGAACCTGGGGTTTGTTCTTGGTGAATTAACGCGAGTGATCAGAGACCCAAGCAGGCAGAATTTCCTACTGGGGGCAGTAACTCAAGGCTGTCCTTGGAAGAAGCAGGGAGGGTCAGTACAGAGGTGCAGAAAGGAAGATTGGATTACTCATGGGAGCAAGGAGGATGCACAGCGAACAGAAGTCCTCCCTTTCTCTGCCCCAGTCCAGCCACCAGCCCCTTTCCCTGGCGAAGTCCCAAAAGAGGCCCCCTTGACATCTTTTTTTCCTGATATGGAACACACTCTGCTCTCAAATTTTAGGGATAACTCCCACAATATCAGTTCTTCCTGAGTGGAGGAAGCCACAGAGGGGTTGGGACATGGAGATGCCAAAAATGTAATAGCACAGTAACCTTTATGAAAGATTGCTCCTGCATATGGGCTAGGGGTATCATAGCTTGAACTAAATTATATTAGAAATAACTAAAAAAAAAGTTATTGCTTCCTCCAGCACAACATAGTCATTGTCCAGCTATCCCTGTACAAGCACAAGAGGTTAGGTCTCTATTTTCTGAATTAGTGAGGACACAAGCTACTGAATACTCAGTATTCTAGCATATAATAGAATAAAAATGTAACTATGAAGAATTACAAAGGATTTCAAGGTATTCTCATTGCAACCCAATTTGACTTGTAATTTATATCTTCATAGGGATTTCCTTCCCCTTTAAATACTTTCTCCCCACTTCTGCTTTCTTGCTCAGTAGTATTCTAAGAGCCATATTTCATGGACTCAAGCAATTATTTAGAAATAGTAAAATGTTATCTTTAAAACTTTCTGATAGCTCTGAAAATACTTCTGTCATCACAAGAGAGCCCCCAACTAGTGAAAACACAATGTGTTAAATAACTTTTTTTGCCTTATAGTATGTGAGCGATTGATTTTTCTGCAAGAGAGAGGAAATGGAAGAGGGAGGAGGGAGCTGCCCCAGCTGGGAGAAATGCTGTTCTGTTTAACTGAGCGATGCCCAGAGGAGTTTGAGTCCTACGGTTGCTACTGTGGCCAAGAAGGAAGAGGTTTTCCTATTGATGTGCTGGACAGGTGTGGGCTCTTCTATAATCTGCCATTAACTATGGGTAATATTGGGGTGTCTATGGACCAACAAAGCTCAGTACACCTTTTGTAGGGCCTTGTATAGCTACATGTCAGTAGTCAGGCCACATTTTGAAAAAAAAATCAAATTAAACACATAAAACACTAAATACTCTCATGTCACTAAGACACATTCTATTATTGCATCAGTGTTGTAGACATGACTTAATAATTCAATTAAAATAAGAAAAGAGAATGACAGGAGGTAAGTAGGGCAGAATAAGACACTGGAACAGGTTGCCCAGGGAAGCTGTGGATGCCCCATCCCTGGAGGTGTTCAAGGCTAGGCTGGATGAGGCTTTGAGCAACCTGGGCTAGTGGAGGGTGTCCCTGCCCATGGCAGGGGGGTTGGAACTCGATGATCTTTAAGGTCCCTTGCAACCTTAGCTATTCTACAATTTTATGATTTTATGTCTTAAAACAACCCCCCCCAAAAAACTACAGCCCTGTTAAACATAAGATACCACAGGAATTAGGAAGGAGGTAGTGAAAGCAGGAACAGGTATAGGAGGCAAGCACAAACAACTTGGGGTGTTTTTCTTCTTCTCTCTAAAAAAAATTCTTCCATGAGATGAAAACTAAAATTTCACAGTCTTAATGGGCACTGAACATAAAGAGATAAAATAATTCCAAGTACTCTGTGATGCAGGAAGTATTAAGCTTTTTTCATTTACATCTACTGTTTATTTCAGGTGCTGCTTCTCTCATCACTGTTGTATGGAACAAGTTAAGAAACTTGGATGTCACGCTGAAAGAAGTTCAAGATCTGAAGTTGTATGCTTTGACCACAAGCCAAAATGTAAGTTTGTGTTAGAGGAAATCCCTCCTGTCCTGATGACAGTGTATCAAAGCATCACAGACTGAACGCCACCATGCCTGTGAGCTGCTAGAGCTGAGTATGCTTACTATAAACCTGAGCTTTTTTACTGTTTGAGAAAAAGGTTATTACACCACTGTGCATGATGTGACCAGGTTAGGCTAAGAAAATCACATTCAGATATTTTATGATTGGAGATGGAAGTCAATTGATGGTGTCTTTATATTCACAAATTCAACTAAAGCCAGCTGGAACTTCAGCTGCCCAGGACCTTGGTGTCAGGCTTGTATTTAGATGATTAAAGGTGAATTTGGAGACTAAAATTCAAGGCAAATTTGAAAATTTTATTTTCAAAAGCTCATCTACCCATGGCAAATTAGACATTAACTTCTTTCAAACATTAATTCTGAAACATCTTTTTAAGGTATTGGTTTGAGCCTGTGTGAGAAACTACTGTGTGCTTGCGATAAGACAGCAGCCGAGTGCATGGCTTCTGCCTTCTTCAATGAAAGCCTCAAGTTCCCACACAGGCCAGAGTGCCAAGAGGAGAAAGTCTCATGTCAAGGTGGCCCTTATGAAAGGCCTTCAGTTGGCACAGAAACAGGCACCGGGATTTCCAGCTCCGAGGAGAGCAGTGAGGAGGAAGGTCGACTGCGGAGTGCATTAAGAAGAGCAAAGAGAGAGACACACCGTCCCATTGGAAAGTCCAAAACTGTGCAACGTGAAGGCAGATAACCAGCCACCATCACACGCCTGAGAAACGGCATGGAGACCTTCGCAGTCAGCCATTGCGTAGCTCACTCTTTCTCATCACTACACAGGCTGCCCTATGCTTTCGGCACACCGTGACATAATCATAGACTAGGTATTAAATGTTAGGCCATATAACTCCTTACTGTAGTGAAGCCAGCAGTATGGACCATCTATTTAGGTCAGATATTACCTTAAATAATTACTTGGCACTATTCTGTATAATTTCATTTTATTTCTATGTAAAAACAGTTCTGATCAAAGACTGATTTTTGTTAACTGTATAGTTGGTTCAGATGAGATCTTGTTGAGGTGGCTAAGTCTTTCAGGTTTTTAATTAAACCAATCTGCAGCTACTCCAACCCCTTTTGCAGAAGTTCTTCCTTTACTGAGCTCAGCAGTAAAGCTATTTCTTGATGCAGAGGGCAACCCCTTCACTCCTCCTTTCTCCCATGTCCCTTGGGAACAGCCTGTAGCCATCGATAGTCACACTCCAGTCATGGGATTCATCCCACCAAGTTTCAGTAATGGCAACTTGGTCACAGCTTTCCAGCAGCATGGTGGCTCCCAGCTCCTCCTGTTTGATGCCCATGCTGCATGCATTGGTGTAGAGACACTTCACCTGGGCTGTTGGCTGTGTCACCTTCTTAGAAGAACACTCCTTAATTTCTCTGAGATGTTTCAGTGGTATTTCTCTGTTGGATCCTCTTACCTTGGGGCCCCTGTCTCATCTCTGTAAGACTTCAAGTGTGCTCCACTGTAGCCAGCATGTCTCAGAGCAACAGCTAACACCCTGTCCCTCTAACCTTGGGGTGTCATCCCATGGCTTGTCATGGTGGAGTCTGATAGTATCCCCTTCCCTATTCAAGTCTAGTTTAAAGCTCTGTCAATGAGCCCTGCTAGCTCATGAGCAAAAACCCTCTTCCCCCTTTGAGAAAGATGAATCCCATGCGGTGCCAGCAGGCCTGGTGCTGTGTAGACCATCCCATCATCACAAACCCCAACATTCTGTCAGTGACAACAGCTACGGAGTCGTATATTAATAGACTGGGTCCATCTGTTTTCCAGTATTGCTGCCTGCAACTGGAAGGATAGAGGATGTGAGGGTGGTGAGACACTGGAACAGGTTGCCCAGAGAAGTTGTGGATGCCCCATCCCTGGAGGTGTCCAAGGCCAGGCTGGATGAGGCTTTGAGCAACCTGGGCTAGTGGAGGGTGTCCCTGCCCATGGCAGGGGGGCTGGAACTAGATGATCTTTAAGGTCCCTTACAACCCTAACCATGATTCTATATAGGATTCTATACGGTAAAATCACCTGTGCTACAGATTCCCTTACCAATGGTCCTAAGGACTTGAAGTCTCTTTTGATTGCCCTTGGATTATGTGTTGGAGCTTCATCGCCACCTACATGGAAGAGCAGTAAAGGTTAGTAGTCCAAAGGCCGTACTGGGCTGGGAAGTTTCCTAGTGATGTCCCTAACCTGGGCCCCAGGCAGGCAGCTGAACCCAAGAGGAGGGTCTGTCCAGCATATTGGACCCTCTGTTTCCCCAGGAAGGGAGTCACACGCAGCTATAACCCATCTTTTCTTCCTTGGGGAGATGGTTGTGAAAAGGGAGGGTTAGGCCTTTCTGACATCGGCAAAACCTGTAGTGTAGATGGACCATCATCCACTGACTGACCTTCCACATCCCGAGCATCATGCCTGTTGCCCAGAGGCACCTGGGACAGTGAGGTGGGCAAGGAGGGGGCTCACCTGCAGCCCTGAGAGTAGACTTCTCTCCATTCACTCCTTTTCTTTAAGTTGCTGCCTTCTGCCAGGTGGGGCGAGGATACAGTATCACCTTGATCTTTTTTTCTGGTGGCTGTTCCCATTTCTCTCTCGGGGAGGGCAGACCATGATTTCACCAGTCTCTTTCAGACTCCTGATGCTCCTTCCTTAACTTTTCTACTTCCTCCTGTAGCTCTGCCACGGGGCTGAGCAGATCACCTCACACAGCTTCTTGCTACTGCCATCGGTTACCAGGGAAAGGCTCAGGCACTCCCTGCAGCCTGAGACCTGGATGACTGCATGTTCTCGTGGGAGCTCAGGGTTTTGACACTCCACTGTGGACTGAGCCAGGTCTCTAAATTGGAGAGAGAGGATTTGATGGGTGGACTATCTGTTAGATAAGGAATTGGTTGGATGGTCACACCCAGAGAGTGGTGGTCAACAGCTCAATGTCCAGGTGGAGATCAGTGACGAGTGGTGTCCCTCAGGAGTCTGTACTGGGACCAGTACTGTTTAATATCTTCATCAACGACATAGACAGTGGGATTGAGTGCCCCTTCAGAAAGTTTGCAGATGACACCAAGCTGAGTGTTGCAGCTGACACACCTGAGGGATGGGATGCCATTCAGAAAGATCTGGACAACAATTTGATTTGCAATGAATGTGGTGAAACACCAGAACAGGTTTCCCAGAGAGATCATAGATGCCCCATCCATGGAAACATTCAAGGTCAGATTGGACGGGGCTCTGAGCAACCTGATCTAGTTGAAGATGTCCCTGCTCATTGCAGAGGGGTTGGACTCGATGACCTTTAAAGGTCCCTTCCAACCCAAACTATTTTATGATTCTGTGATTCACTAACATTTCTTAGAACAAAAACTGTTGCTACAGACTTCCTAGAAGTTCAGCTGCTCTGAAAGGTCTGTATTTCTTTTCTGTAATCTTGTTCTATGAGGTTGAATTTTGTTACAAAGTTATTCGTTACAGGTCAATGACTAGATTCTAATGCTGGATACAGAAATGTTGCCTGTGTTCTTCCAAATCATGAAGCACTTAACTAAACCATTTGATCTCTTTGTCCAAATTGGACGTGAGAACAGCAGGTGAAAATGCCACTGAATGTTCCTGGATGAGCAGTTAATATTCTCAAAACCCTTCAATATTTTTCCAACATTAAAACTGCAAAGGATTAGAGCAGTGCAGAGAAAAAAAATCAAAAACAAACCCAAAAGGTATTTTGCCACATGAATCCCACTGCCTACAGTGGTTACACCATTAGTACTAGTGAAAAAAACCCAGAACATAAAAAACTTTTTCTTTAAGGGAAGGCAGAGAGGCTAGCCAAGTGATGTGAGAAATTCTATTTGTAGACAACATTTTAATTAACTTAGATTATTCCCCTGCCCCCCCTCCATTATGCTATATAGAAAGAGGGCATTTCAGGCCTTGAGCAAAATGCTACAAACCTTCAAAATGCCCATTTTTGCCCACTGCTGAGGACGAGATCTGCATTACACTGACATATACGGCATCCTGGCCTGCATCAGCAATAGCGTGGCCAGCAGGACTAGGGCAGTGATTGTGCCCCTGTACTCGGCACTGGTGAGGCCGCACCTTGAATCCTGTGTTCAGTTTTGGGCCCCTCACCACAAGAAGGACACTGAGGTGCTGGAGCAGGTCCAGAGAAGGGCAACGAAGCTGGTGAAGGGTCTGGAGCACAGGTCTGATGAGGAGCGGCTGAGGGAGCTGGGGTTGTTTAGTCTGGAGAAGAGGAGGCTGAGAGGAGACCTGATCACTCTCTACAACTGCCTGAAAGGAGGGTGTAGTGAGGTGGGTGCTGGCCTCTTCTCTGAAGTAACAAGTGATAGGACAAGAGGAACTGGCCCCAAGTTACACCAGGGGAGGTTTAGGCTGGATATTTTTTTTTTTAGAAAAAATTTCTTCACTGCAAGAGTGCTCAGGCATTGGAACAGGCTGGCCAGGGAAGTGGTGGAGTCACCATCCCTGGAGGTGTTCAAGAAATGTGTAGATGTGGTGCTTAGGGACATGGTTTAGTGAGTTAGGTGGTGTGGGTTGACAGTTGGACTTGATGATCCTTGAGGTCTTTTCCAACCTTAATAATTCTATGATTCTATGTTTACTTGTTTCAGAACTGGAATTTTTACCATAGTGATGAAAAGCTATTTTAAATTTCACAGCCTTTATAAATAAAAAATGACAATTAAAAGGTCAGATAGCTAATTAGCTGAAATAGAAAAAAATAAATAAGTGAAATAAGTGCATTTCTGCTTAATAATAGCACAAGCACATTTCTCTTGATAGCAGCACTGCTGCTCTGAAGTCTGCATTTAAAGATACACGTTTGAGAAAAAAAATCCCTTTCTGCTATTTATTAGAAACTAGTATTACATTAGTGGTTACGCAAATAATGCATGCCTACATTCACTCGTTTTCTGATTGCAGAGACAGAGATAGATCATTTGAATCGATCAAGTAACAGAGAAATTACAACATAAATATGCTGTTATTCAGGCGATGCTGTCATTATTTCCTTTGGGCTTGCTTCCAGTATCTCTTATTTCAGGAAGAATTTAACACCAAAGTTGTTCTGTACAGTTATTACTACTATATTAATTCTGTTGATAAAGAGAAGTCTTAATCTAGCTATGATTAGTTGTATTTATTCATTGTCAGAGATCAGTGCTAAAATAATAAAAAACGACAAGCAGATCAAGATGAAACATTTAGCGCAGATTTTTTTCTTTCTTCTCTCATTCTCACAGTAAGTTTAGACTATATTTTTCAAAGATTTGGCCAAAATCTAGTTGTTTCCCCAGAGTGAACAACTAATATATTAATTACTAATCTAAAAAGATTTCCTACTTCGTTAGATACTAATTTACTTATTTTAAGCACTTATTGTCTGCCTGTAAGATGATGAATTATTAAAGATTTGAGAACATGACTTGATAAACAACTTGACATAATTTAGGAAGATGTGAACTCTGAAAACCAGCACTGCTCAGGTGTCCTGGTCACCTTGACCACAGTATCATTAAAACTATAAGCAATGAACAAGTTAAGTCTTTGAAACAAAAGCAACACTGTGAAGAAGGAAAAACTTCCAGACAGAAACTCCCTAGTACCCAGAAAGTAGCTCTTTAACAGGTAACCTTTGTTTTGTCTTACCACTGCAGTGGATGCCCCTTCTGTTCCTCCTTGTCTGGTTTCATGGTAAGGTGACAGAATCTCTTATTCACCTCTACACCTTCTCTTTAGATAACATTTAAAATAATCTCCCAAGTGTGGCTACTATTTTATTCCTGGATTGTTTCGAGGTATCCATCATAAAAATCCTGCTCAGACCAACATGAGCAACAAAAAAAGGTTGATAACCACACATCTTAATAGCTGGTTCTGAGATCCATAAGTCACAGATTATAGAAAGAAGACACCTACCCTCTAAAATTTCCTAAATGTATGCAGAGTTTTAACATCTGCAAAAATTACAAACAGAGGAACAAGGAAAAAAAGATTATAATACAATCCTCTCTGTATTAGGATGTATCCATGTGAGCTAGAGAAGGTCCCAACTTCCTCAAAATAGAAAAAAATAATTCTTCACACTTCCCGCGGGATGCACTATTAAAACAATTTAAATAAATAAATGCTACCAAAAAAAGAGAGTTAACAAACAGCAGTATTATACTCAGCTCCATTAGATGGCATCACTATTTGAAAAATGCTACCTGTGGGTGAGCTGTATACAATCTTCACACACGCTAACGATTTTATGCCTTGAAATTGATACTACAAACCCAATATATTTTCTTAACCAGGGAGGCAGGCATGAAAAGCACAGCTTATTTATCTTCTTGAAGCTTATCTGTGATTAGGAAATGATTTTTGTATTGTTGCGTTTTCAGCTGTTGATGGTCTTGCTAGCAGTAATGGTTTAATCAAAAATAAAAGCAGTAGTTTAACAACGCTGCAATGCTATAACATTTGCAAAAAAAAAAAAAAAAAAAAAAAAAAAGGGTAGGTAAAATGAGGTCTTACCTTAGACTTTAAATGCCAAAAAATATGCCAGTGACATTTTAATTGTGAGCAATAAAAATTAACTGACACCTTAGAAAAGGTTAATTTTAAATTTTGGTTTACTTTATTGCTTAAATATAGATTGCACAGTGTGTTCTTACATTTACTGAAACTGGTTCATTACGTACAGTACAGAATATATGACAATCAGAACAACAGACAAATTAGCCCTACTCTGATTTTGGACAACAGACTATTTCTGTCTTTTGAAATTAACATGGATGTAATTTACTTTAAAGTGACCCACTACCAAAAGCTCTAAGTTTTCAAAATGACATAATGGGAAAGAGAACTCAAAGCAAAAGCTGGAACACATTTAAACAGCTAGATACCAATTTATAAACATCGTGACAGTACTCAATGTGTTGCAGATAACACAGGGCCAGTAAGCATATGCAAGTTTTGCAACTTGTCTCAGGAACGTAAAGAGATAAGTGAAACAAAGCAGCTTTATACTGTACAACAGCATTCTTAATTCACCTGGTTTCATTAGTTAGCTACATATAACAATAGCTACTGAAACAATACGTTTTACAGTCATTCCCATCTTCCAGCTGTCTAGAAAGGCCAGAATGGACGAATTATCAACTTACAGACTCCCTGAATTTCCATAAGAAAAGAAATTATCACGTGAACGCACAGTGTTACCTCATACAGTTCCTCATGCCCTGCACAGTACCTGCACAACACTTGCATTTCCCAAACAAAGCTCACTTGAACACTGAAAACATGGAAACCTATCATTAGCATAGATGAAAAATACTTCTTCAATAGAACAGAAAACGAAATGCCGAATTTAGTTATTTTCACATGCAGCATTCATGCAACAGAATTCAATCACAGAAACAATCCTGTATTTACAGCACAGTCTCCATACTGCAAGAGTGCAAACAGAAGTACATTCTTTATTTCTTAGACTCCTTATCTTCTTTTGTACAAAAGTGCACAGTGTAATTCTTAAAAAAATGACAGAGTGGATAAGTGTTTTACATTATATCCCTAGGTTAGATTTATTATTTAAAAAATTACACTCTTTATATAGGCCAAAAAACTATTATGTCTTACCTTAAAAAAAAACCCCAAAAGTGAAAACTAAAAGCTAGAGTCCTATTTATGTGTAGACTGTGGTCTGATCAGGCTGACACGCTGCAGCAGTAAAAATCACAACGAAATGCTGTAGATAAGGGGCTGTTTCGTCATCCACTAACAGCTGTGATTGCACTGTTAAACTGAAAAGAAGGTCTCAATTACCTTTTGAGTTTAGTGAATGCTTTCTGAAAGTCTCAGCATGTTATCTCATAGGTTTAAGTAGCTGATATTTCTCTGATGTTGTCACATCAGGCTTTGAAAAGTAGCCCAGTGCAATACTCTACTACAGTTCAAAAAACTTAAAATCCTTTTGACAGTGGGTTTGCAAGTTCTCCAAACAGTCAGCAAATCAGCCAGCCTGATACCCATTCAGATCTTAGAATTACTCAATCATAGATTAATTTTACAGTTGGACTTTAAAGGGACTTCTGAAGGCCATCTAAAACAAGCTCCTGCTCAAAGCAGAGCTAACTGATCACTTTGTGGCCTGATCACTGTCCATCTAAACCGCTGGCTAACTTATACGTAAGACATTTATTACAGATATTTGAGAACACTCATTCATGTTGTGCTGCTTCAGTCAGATTCAGATAGATTAAGGGACTTCAAACTTACTATTCATGGCATCAATTAAAGCTGTTTTTCTTTTTGCTTGCAGAATTTAGTGAGCCATAAAGGCAGCGTTGACACTTATCATCATAAGGTCAGTGATTTACTATATCAGTTTTTTATTTACATTTGAATAGTATACTCAGATACATAAACCTATGGAAGTTACCACATTTTCCTTATTTCTAGAAAGGTTGAGAAACGAAGCAAAAACAAACACAGAGATGCATGTCTAAAAATGCTTTTGCTTGAAAACATACATAATAAATTCTTGGTCTTTAAATGGTTTCATCCAGTTTTCTTTCAATTGCTAAAATATCATTAAAAAGCTGTAATAAACGACAGAGAAATACCTCATAGAATATATTTGTAATTTCTGCATTTGTTTTAAAATGCCCTCAGTTTATTTTCTGCTATAACTAAATATATCTCTCATGTATTTATACTAAAGCAGACAGTAAAATACTACTGCATTTTCAAAAGTACAGTCTGTAAACCATACACCTTAAGACATGAAAAATATTGCACAGTTCAGTGCTCCACGAGATTTCTCCTCTCTTATGCAAAACAGTTAACTTTTAGCAAGAAACACAGGACATATAGATAAACTGGGCGTATATATCTAAAAAGAATGTTACCTGATGCATCAATAAATACTTAACAAGTGTCTATTAATTCATTTATTGTACTTGAACACACGTAAGATATTGTTTTTTTCCATATATTCCAAAATAAAAAAGTTGTTGAGCTATGACAGTGTAACAAAAGGGAGCTAAGGTAGCGCTCCACTGGTTACATTTATTAAGGTGAAGCAAGCCAAAAGCATTCTAGTTAGATATACAATTGAGGTGGAGGGGAGAAAAAAAACAACAAACAAGCAACAAACAAATGAAAAAAAAGAAAAATGTTTTAACAGGTTCTTCAGTTACAATGCCTCAAAGGAATTTACTGAAATACAAATTCCTAGTGTAACTGAAATACTCATCTATGCGCCAAAACAAGTTTTAAATCTGACTTTTACATCTACTCAAACATGAAAACAAAGAAACATGACTTATATGAAAAACCTAACTTCAAATATATTACAGAAGAAAACAACTCAGGACAGTCTCATGAGTTTGGCTAAAGCAACCTGTATTTGGCTCATGTCCACCATTATTTTAAAGTTAGTTTAGATGAAATAAACAACAAAATTTGAAAACTCATCTTGTTCTTTCTATTGTACTCTACTCTAAATAATGTCCAGCAGACTTCAGAAGACACTTAATACACACAAAGATCTGGAAACTTCATCTCATAGACTGGAACAGATCGGTAATGAGCATGTCCGGCAGTAATCGTCATCGTTCCTGAGGGGCTAGGTGGAGGACTGTGTGGGAAGAACAATGGATATATATAATTTATAATTATACAGACTGGTTTATTTTTTTACCTTGATATACAAAAAACTAAGAAATAAGAGTGAACTACCCTCCCCCTCCAACCAGTATTTTATCCTATTCATGAAATTCTAATTACATTATCAAGCCTCATTTTATTTTTTTTAATACTCTGGGCTAAATCATCAACTTCGCTCATGTTAAAGAACTATGAAAATGCATTTTGTTAGTAACCAATACTATTCACACTGCAGAATGGATGTGCACAACACTCCATATTAATGTCATGTATTATTTTGGGTGTTCATTTTCTAATTACTTTCTCAAACAGATACAGCAATAGGAAAACAGCAGCATTCTTCAATACTATTGATATACACAGGAATATAGAAGTATACTGTGACATGGTTTCTGGACATTCTCCACTATCTAAAAGATTCAAAACAGTAACAAAAAAATCAAAGTGACTGTTTTAGATGAAGACTACTCTTTTTCAATGTGCTGGTTTTGGCTGGGATAGGGTCAGTTTTCTTCACAGTAGCCAGCGTGGGGCTATGCTTTGAATTTGTGCTGGAAAGCGTGTT